>NC_047659.1:21897416-22039916 GCF_011762505.2 Arvicanthis niloticus
GAAAACGTTTGCTGTAGATCCTTGGGAAAGCAAACACTTGAATATCACTAAATTTAATATCATCGGGTACATTTACTATAATTGTGACAGCTTGGAAACATCTCCTGGCAAGCAGGCGGATATAAGAAGGACAGGGAAAGAGAGAAAAAAGAAAGGTAAAATTAAAAAGCTTGCAAGCCTGGCAGGAGCTTAATTAAGTCCCAACAAGAAAAATCTCCAAGGAAAAACGGTCCTCTTAGGAGGTCTGATCTTGGATGCTGTGTGTGAAGGCTTCCCAGTAGTAGGAGCGAGGACTTGGGGGCCAGTGCTGGAAGAAAAAAAAAAAGCCCTCCAATATGCCCTTTCATTCTTTTATTTTTTCACTGGGAAAAATTCTTCACACTCTTTTAAAGCTTTGTGAAATGAAGTCAATAGAATAAAGAGGAGGGTTTCTCTCCCAGTCTCTCCTTTATCCTGCTCACAATTTCAGATTGTCTTGTTGTCTAGCTATTGTGTAAAGACGTAAGAGTACTCTTGTCTAGGGGGTAAGGGTGAACCTAGAGTTCTTAGCCCTCTGGAGAGCAATGATTCATAGTTCTCAGGTCCTCTAACCTACAACTTAAAAAGACAATAAAGAAATTGTCAGTAAGCATGCCTCTCGTTCACCACACTGATATTCTCTTAGTTCACACACGCACATACACTGTGAGGGCAATCTGGGAAATGATAAAGACTTCTGTGGCAGATTACTTTCTTAATTGTGCATATTTAGTAATATGTGTTTCACATTGTCACCTCTATGCTTTTAGGTGACAATTATCTCATCTGGAAACATACTTGCATATCTGTTGAGCAGGGGACTATTATATAAGATACCCGTCAATTAAGCTTCCTACTTCTTTGAATTCACACGATTCCAGAGATATTAGAGAGCCATCCCATAGGCTAAGCAGTACCTCAGAGCTCATATGGGTATGTGTCCTTTGAACTCCTACAAGAAATGTGGTCATTTCTAAGATATTTTAGACTTAAGCCTGAACTACTTTCAGTAAGACAGGCATGATTAGAACTGAACGGCAAAGAGGAGACAGGCAGCAGGCTCCTAGGAGTGGCTTAGAGAGAGCCTTTGTAGACAGTTATAAAATAGGTAATCATGCATATGAAGAAGAGCATGTTTAATAAAGTCCATTTTAAAATTCAAAATGTTGTATGCATGCTGGCAGTAGCTTTTTAGGTGACCTGTGTTGAGAAAGCAATCTGAAAATGAAAAGATAAAATATCTCCCATTAAAATTCATATGTTGAAACTCCTGAGAGGTAGGGTCTTTAGTAGGTGATTGAGGCATAAGGCAGAGTCCTCCTGATAAGGTTAACAACCTTATAAAAGAATCTCTAGGGACAGTGAGGCAGTTCAGAAGGTAAAGTTGCTTATTACCAAGCCTACAGACTTGTATTTTCTCCCTAGAACCCATATGGTGGAAGAAGACAACTGACTCCTACAAGTTGTCATCTAACTTTCATACATATACCATGGCACAGTCTTAATGGCACACACACAGTTAGATAGATAGATAGATAGATAGATAGATAGATAGATAGATAGATAGATAGATAGGATAGATATACACATAGATACATAGCTAGATACATAAATACATGAATGGATAGATACATACATGCATAGATACATAGATATATAGATAGATACATAGATGAATAGATAGATACATAGATGAATAGATAGATAGATAGATGATAGAAAACTCTATAATGAACTACTAAAAGGAAGTAAAAAATTAAAAAAAAAAACCTAGAGTGATAACTTATCTCTTCCAATCATGTGAGGACACAGCTAACTATCACGGTCAAATGAAGCAGAAAATGGTTCCTCAGAACTCAATGTTATTGACTTGGTCTTAGCTCCTACAATTGCACTGTATACATTATAGGTATGCAGTTTGTGGTACTTTTGTAGAAGGATAATTGGACTACAATTCTTGGCAATCTTGCCTTAGCAAATCAAAATTACCAGAATGCCACTGTGTGATGTACAAAATGTAGGGAAGAAGCCATAAGATAAAATGGTAGAGAACATGTTGCAATGCTAGACAAACTAGAATATACCAACTATGTACATGTGTTTTTAACATAAACTTTATTTGTATTTTTCCTGTGCTTGGTATAGATCACAGTGCCTCTAGTATGCTAGGTAACTGGTCTGCCATTGAGCAATACCCTCAGTTCTGTGTTCTAACTCTTCAGAAGCTCTAGACTATTATTCTAATTTAAATATCATTCAGGGATGAGGAAGTGGTTACTTTGGTACTCAGTACTGGGAGAAGTCATACCAGAGGGGGCACTTTTAACTATCCTTAACATAATTAAGCCTAATTTTTTTTTCAAAATTATGTGGACATTTATATGCAGGCATAGAAGAGTCTTGGATTTTGTCACAGCTCACATTGTGCTGCTTGGACAGTTATAATAGTTCCCATTGAAAGTTCACAAATCCACGCTGTTAACGTTTCTCAAACAGAATATGCGGTGTGTGTTGTTTGTGTCTGAGTCCCATTACCCATGTTACCCACAGATCCTTGTGCCACTCTCCTCTGTGCTCTACGCCATCCTGGGGTTGGCCCTAAGCAGAAAGATTTGACAGGTATACTTGGGAACTAGTATTCATGGCAGAGGGTAGACAACCACTGGCAGAGACAGCAGGTAGAGGAGCGTGTTAATCACACTCTCATTTCTGTGAGCAAATGTCTCCCAGAAGCCACTTAAAGGTTAGAAGGTACCATATATCCTGGAGTAGCAGGCACTGCAGAGTTTATAGTGATGGGAGTTCCCAGCTAAGGGCTGCTTACCTTGTGCAAACTAGAAAGCAGAGAAACCTGGGGCTGAAATCAAACCAGATATAAGCTTCAAGACCCACTCCCAGTTTTGTACTTCTCCCAGCTAAGCACTACTTCTTAAATTCCACAATCTCCTAAAATGTACTCACAGTTGATCAAGCACATGATGTCAAAGGACATTTTATATCCAAACCATGACAAGTTGGGAGACAAGTACAGCCCCCTTAACTGTTTATCCCTAATCCTTTACTGCTACCTACTTAACTGCCTCAGGGGCTACTATTTTTGCATGGAGCTTTAGTAGACAGGACCACTCTAGTCCAGCTTCCATCTTGTGGTTCAGACCCTCTTGTCTTTGCCCTCCCACACTGGAGGAGCTAAGGGCTTCCTGGAAGGACTAATTTCTGATTTCCCTCTCTCTGATTTCAGCTCTTTCATCTTTTGGATAAACAGTTCTTTGCATCAAATTATTTACTGTGTGTTAGTGGAAATGCTTAAAACGGTTTCTGCTGTTTGGTTAGGCATGAACAAAGCATCATTCCCATCAACGCCACATTTCCTGTTGTCATAGCATTATTTCTATTTTCTCTTTCACTACTAGTAAATCCAGTTTGTGAAGGCTTAACGTTTTTATTGGGCCCCTAGCTGAGAGATGTGTTTTCATGGGAAAGTCCCAAAGCGAACAGAGCCAATGGAATTTTCCATCCTACTGGAATACTTTGCAAGACGGAAGAATGATATTTCTAGGGAAAACAGTTGACCTGCCTGCTCGCACTATTTGGGCTATTTTATTTCTCATTAAATGTTTTAAATTCATCGTCGCATATTCTAGGAAGAGTGAACAGAAATCTCTTACATTTTTAAAGAGTTTCATTTGGACAAATTAAATATAGTTTCTTTTCACAAGAACTTGCAAATGCTACAGTGATCCCCTGTCTGATACACTGGGGCAACAAAAGCCCTGATTTAGTTTTATATTTCAGAATTTAAGGGTCCCAACTACTGATAGATATTCTGTACCTGAGGTTAGTATAATTAAATTAGCAGCACATTTTTCACAGGAATTTAACCCACCATCAGCAAAGATTTGATTTCCTGGAACTAGCTCATGTAATGTAAATGTGACCTTGTTAGACAAATGTCACCACCATAGAATTCCATGGTAAGAGGTGTGATCGATCATGTGATAGATGCTGGAGGTCATTGTGGATCTTTTAAGTAGACTTAAATCCTGGGAAATACCCTGTCTATATCATTATTGCCATCTTTGAATTCTGATAAATACAGATCTTAAAGACAAAAGACAATATGGAGTGTCCTTTCCTTGTATTCGTGTCTGGTTTTTCTTAGCAATCTTGCAAAAGGAAATGAGAAGAGATGGGCTTCACTGGCATTTCTTACATTCATTGGCATGTTCTTGCTGAATCCTCAGGCTAACCGTGAACACAATAATGAAGTAGAAAGATCACATGGAAAATAATTTCAAACTCATATAGGTTCTATGAGAACTAAATAAAATAACATTTTTCTTACAATATGGGTATCAGGTACTTAATAAGTGATTTTTAAAATTTTTAATGGAGTCTTGAGTTTACATAGCTTGAAAATTCAACTCAGAACTCAACTCCAAGCTCTAAAACCAGTATACTAACTACTCTTCATACTTATTTCAATAAAAAACTACCTAGCTATTGACAAACATATGTTTATTAAATTAGCCTATGCAAAATCTGTATGTCCTAAAACATTCTTTAGAATATTAGCTCTTCTTCTTTTTAAAGTGGTTTTAAAATTATCTGGTTGTGATGGCTCTTGTCTTCAATCCCAATACTTAAAAGATAGCATTTGAGAAGTTTGAAGGCAGCCTGAGCTGCATATTCAGTTCCAGGCCAGTAAGGGCAGCACAGGGAGACCCTGTCTCAAATAGTAAGGGAATTTAGAATTAAGTGAGAGGTCAGAAATTTAAATATTGAAATTTTAAGATAGATATAAAACAATAGAACTTTCTAAGAGGAAGCAATGTTTCAATATTTATTACTTGGCAGTCAAAAGTATCAATATTTTAAATACCATCTTCTCAAGGCATATTTTTTAAACTTTATTCTCTTATTTTCACAATCGATTTCTGGCCCATTCTTATTTAGAATTTATTCAAACATATAAAAAGTCATTTTCTTATTTCATGTGATCACTATTTCAAGTTTAATTTTATTAGCATTCTCTTTTCTGTTTTTGTTTCTGCCATATTATAACACATATGCACAAACAAAAATAAATCATAATGCCCTAAAATATCATTTATTCTAGAAAATATGTTCACATATTTCTAGAGGCCTGCTCACAAGAATAATTATTATCCTCGTCAGTAGCTTTTTTTTTTAAATAACTTTAATGGTTATTTTCTTATTTCTTTATAATATTACAAATATATCAACCACTGATAATATTCTTGTGTGTTATAAAATGTCAACTCATTCAAATTTACTCTCATTATATTCATGTTTAAATAGTATGCTTAAAACATATTTATTGTTTTACTAACACTGAGCAATATCTGATAACTGCCCCTTATAAGGTTGGTACATTCTTTTTTATCTCTCGTCTTTCACAGGAGCAATTGTGCATTGACTTCTTTAAATTTTATATGCTGCTATAAGCACAGGGATTTGTCCATTAGGAAACTAATAAGCAATATTTATACTACAGCTACAGTGCCCGAAATATTGTTAGCTGCCTTTCATGGTAGCTGTGCAAACACGTCTTCTTTGGCATTCTCCTACACAGTTCATTCACTTCTCAAAGAAAATTTTTCAGTTAGTGAAATATAATATGCATTGTTATTCTTTAAAATTGCTTAAATGAGGGGCCATATTTTACTCCCTATGCCATTAGATAATGATTTTCTTAGGTGGGCATTTTAATTTTTCTTGGAGTTTGTAATTATTTTTCTGTTTTTTTTTGTTCTTTTTTGTATTTTGAATATTTTAAAATTTTCTTTTATTGAATGATATTTTTCATACAATATATTTGTTTCTTCTAGCTCCTCTGAGATCCTCTCATCTCTCCTTCCATCTGATCTGAATTCTTTCTTTAGAAAACAATTACCAAGATTTTTAAATCATGTCTTTGACCTGCTCTAACTCTCTCTCTCTCTCTCTCTCTCTCTCTCTCTCTCTCTCTCTCTCTCTCTCTCTTTCTCTCATTAATTATTATTAATTATTTATTCACATAATATCCTGATCACAGCCTGCCCCCCTTTTCTCCCAGTCCCACCCTCATAATCCTGCCATTAACTTTCTCTTTCTTTTCAGAGTAGGTGAAACCCCACCTGGTTAACCTGCCTGCCCTGACACATCTTGTCACAGCAGGACTAAGGGCATCCTCTCCCACTGAGGTCTAACCAGTCAGTTCAGGTGGTGACAAGAGAACCAACAGAAGGCAATGGAGTCAGAGGCATCCCCCACTTCAATTGTTAGGGGATCCACATGAAGACCAAGCTGCACATCTGCTACAAACGTATAGTGGACCTAGGTCTAACCCCTGCACACTCTTTGGTTGGTTCAGTCACTTTGAGCCCCCAAGGGCCCAGGTTATTTGACTCTGCAGATCTTGTGGTGTCCTTGATCCCTCTGGCTAACTCAATCCTACCTTCCACTCTTTTGACAAGACTCCCTGAGCTCTGCCTGATGTTTGGCTGTGGGTCTCTGCATCTGATTCTATCTGCCCTTGGATGAAGCCTCTTAGAAGACAGTGATGCTAAGCTCTTGTCTAAAATCATAGCAGAGTACCATTAATTGTGTCAGGGTTGGCTCTTTCTCATGAAATGGGGGTCTCAAGTTGGGTCAGTCATTGGTTGGAGGTTACCTCAATCTCTGTTCTATCTTCATCCTTGCTCATCTTGTATATAGAACAAATTTTGGGTCAAGGATTTTGTGGGTGGCTGATGTCCCCCCTCCCTCCACTGTAAGTCTTGCCTGGCTACAAGAAGTGGCCATTTCAGTCTCCAAAACCCCAAGTTGGTAGAAGTGTGAGGTGGGGTTACCCCTATAGACTCCCCAGAACCTCCCCTATCCCTGGCCTCAGACTAGTCCCAGAGATGCCCCCATTGATTTCTGTTTTCCATCCCAGCCCTCGCCTGCAAAGCTTCTCCACACAACTGATCCCCATCCATGTTTCTGTCCTCATCCCATCTCCCACCCAATTCCCTCCCTCCATTCACCTCCAATATCTATTTTATTTTCCCTTCTAAGTAAGATTCATGCTTTCTTCCTTGGGCCCTCCTTGTTACCTAGTTTCTTTGGGTCTGTGGGTTGTAGTTTGTTATCCTGTACTTTATGGCAGAATCCACTTATAAGAGAGTACATACTATGTATGTCTTTCTGGGTCTGGGTTTCCTCACTGAAGATGATATTTTCTGGTTCCAGCCATTTGCCTGCAAAAATTCATGTTTGCCCTCGTTCATTTATTCATTCATTCTTCCCTCCCTTCTTCCCTCTCTCCCTGCCTTTCTCTTGCCCTCCCTTCCTTCATTTCTTTCTTGTGCACATGTAGGTACTTTTTGTACATGACACATGTGTAGTGGTCAGAGAACAACCTGAAAACCTCTGGTGCCATTCCTCTGGTGCCTCCCCTTTTGTCTGAAAGGGGGCTCTTCCTGGGCATATAATTTTATCTTGTAAACCTACAAATTTCAAGGGGTCCCTTATCTCCACTTCTCATCTTGCTCCCTCCAGGATTACACATGTACCACCATGCCTTTTTTTTCTCTCCTTAATATGGATGCTAGGAATCAAAACATCATACTTCCTGCTTGTAAGGCAACACTTTATTCACAGTCATTTGTCCCCTTGAATATAGAGGCTCCTGTCATCATGGTGCACACTGGAATGGCTGTTTTCAGTATTTCTGTAAATGCTCATCTGGAAACTGCTGTCTGCTTTTTAAGCTAAGTCTCCTGTTTTCTACATTACACAAATACTAGTTTTTTTTTCCTTCTGCCATAACCTATTACTTCAAACAGAGAAGCTTAAGATTTGTCCTATATATCATCTTAATGTCCAACAGGACAAAAGTCTAACCTAGCTCCCACTGAACTAAAATCAGAGTGTTGGCAGTGTTGTATTCCTGTCTGAAGATCCCAGGAGAAACCCATCTCTATACCTTCTCCAGCCTCATGAGACCACTTTGGGAATCGTTCCCTCTCCTGCCACCTTACCATCTAACAATGGCTAATGGAGAATCCATTGCACGTCACACTGCAATCTCCCTATTTGGCCCCAGTAACATGCCTCTGCTTCCATCCTCTACTTCTGAAGATGTTCATGATTAGATGGGACTCAGCTGTCATCATATCTCTGCAAAGTTCCTTTGGCTATATAAGATAACATATTCAAGCCCCACCCCCATTAAGAGATATAGGTGAAGAGTCGTGTTTTTATTTATAGTAACATATTTCCCCTCTCTTTGTTTGTAAAAATAGCTCCCACTTTAAAAGTTGCATACGGTAACATTAACTCATAAATCCATCAGCCTTCGCACAAATTAAAGCAATCAACAGAGTCGAGATAGAAGTAAAACTATATAATTATCAGTAAAGGAGAGGGGTCGCCTCCTGCATTTACCTATAGAGTATACTACTGATATGTGTGAGACTGAGCTGAACCAAACCTCACTTCCTAAAGGACTGGCTAGTCAATGTAGTGGCCATCTTCATTTCAGCTCTTTCCCATCATGGTGTATGAGTTTGGACTAGTGAATTTGATGGATTTGTCATTCGCATGTAAACTTAATAACTTTGTCCCACTCCTGACCAATGTCCCGAATGTACGCAGCAGCATCAAATGAAATCATTGCTAATCTCTTCATTAAATAGACCTTGTGCTGCTGAACATGAGGTGCTTTCTATAACCCTAAACTTGGGAGGATAAGGCAAGAGGATGACAAGTTTGAAGTCATCCTGTACTGTCAAACGCTACCACTTTGGTTAAATAAACAAATACTAACAGCAAAAAAAAAAAAAAAACCAAATGTACAGTCCCCATCCCTTTGTCTCCATTTTCAGTTTCTCAAAGTAAATCTCATGTGCATACATATAAGGTAAATAAGTATTCTTATGTCATTTGGTATATTGCTTTCATTTTGCATATGAATGTGTATGTATGTATATGTGTGTGTGTGTGTGTGTGTGTGTGTGTGTGTGTGTGTGTGTGTGTGTATAGATGTGTCACCAGTTAGGCAGTCCAGCAATAAAATGAGATAGAAATGATAGTACATAACAATCCAGGCTTCAATTTAAAAGCAGCACTCAATGAGCATTTGGTGACAATGTACCCTCATGTCTAGTATTTGTAAACATTAACTACCTGATTATTTAAAATAAACTGTAAGAAATGACACTCGTAAGATTAAAAAGTGTTATATTTCAGTCAATCAGACACCAAAGTTAGAGTATACCTTAAGGAATACCTCATGTGGATTCCTTAAGCATAACTCATACACATACCTGTAACTATGTCAATACAACTATCCTCACATAAAAATGATTTAAGACATTATCTCATGGCCAAAAGAACCCATTACATGTAACCATGGCTTTGCCATGGATGGTCACCATGTCATTTTGTTGATAAAGTATATTTTGAATAGGTAATTGGGGAGAAAAACCAGTCAAGTATATTTGCAAATATTTTCCTTTCTTGACTTTTCCTTGCCCTGTGGTCAAGCTATTTCTAATGCATCATCAACTTTGTGATTACATCCTTGGGAGAAAAGAAGCAGAGCAGGGAGAACAGTTGGCTACAGTGGCGGGTAGACGCAAATAGATGATGTAACAAACTGCTTTAAAAAAAGAAGCTTCTAAAGATTCACTATAAAGAAATCAAAGACATAAAAATAATATATAAAAATATCTTCAAATATCTTCAATCAATGAACTTTCAAGAAAGATTTAAATTAAGTAAAAATAAATTTTACAGATACCTCTGAAAAATTCCACTGAAAGCAAATATCCTCATAGGCTTCAGGTGCTCTCTCTCTCGCTCTCTCTCTCGCTCTCTCTCGCTCTCTCTCTCTCTCTCTCTCTCTCTCTGTGTGTGTGTGTGTGTGTGTGTGTGTGTGTGTGTGTGTGCATGCACACACACACTCTTGTAGGCTCTTGTGTGTAAGCGTAGTGGAAATTTTATGACTGATGCCTAGCCTGTCTCTTAACTCATTCTAATTATACTCATAATTAAATTGTAAAAATTATAGTTGACCAGAGCCAAATGGCTTGTACAGGTGTCTCTTTGTAGGAATGGTTTAGTACTAGATAATAAACAACCAGACTTCAATCTACTTAATTTGGCTTAATGAAAGTCCTTTATAAGTAAAACTAGAAGGTGATTCAGAATTAAATTCAGGCCTTGACTGTGAAATTAATTGAGTAGTAAGACATCAGCCCCATTAGAAAGTGTAGTGCTGGCCTTTTGCTTTTCCTTAAAACCTTTATTTGTCCTCTCCCATGTCCTTAAGGTCACTTTTTCAAAGCAGTAATTGTTTCAAGCTGAGCGATCAGTATGGCGGCCTTCATGAGTGAGTGTTCTCGGCAGCTCTGCCCTCACTGCACAAACATACAACCAAAATGCACAACAAGGCACAGAGTTTCTGCTTAGCACTCAATGGAAAATGGCTAACTTCACCAATTCCTCTAATGACAGATTCGGGTGGCTGGTTTTCACTGCCTCAATAGACCATGATGGAATTGAAGCTGTTGTGGCCTTTTGTTCCATTCTGCTTCACTTCATATGCTTCTGTTCACACTGGGTTATAGCCACCACCGTGGACCTTCTACAACATCTTCCATCCACCACCACCAACTCTGGGTGTCTCCATCTCCAGGAGGACATCCTATCCCGCTTGTCCAGCAACTTTTCCCTCAACCTATCCATTATAAAAAACAGACAAACTACTGGAACTGCCTTCATTTTATTTTGAGGAAAAGCTAAAATCCTTGTGAAAGATTCAAAGCTCTCTAGGACCTGCTTGCACATAAGTTCTCTGTAGATATTTTTCTGCCTCATCCATCACATGACAGCCCTTTGAGCCAATGCTTTCCTTCAAATATTGAAGGCACATTGAATTTGGCTCATCATTAGCTGAAACTCGCTGCCCCATATTGCTGCTCAGATGTCCCCTTTCAACCAAATCTTGAAATGCCTCAACTGCGTCACACACTGTACTACTATTCAAATTCTAACTGTAAAATGTGCTGGCTTTGAAACCTTGAACAAGATCTTCTTTCCCCGGGCCTCTAATTTTGCATCTATTAAAACTGTTGGATAAAATGGCGATTTCAATGAAAATGTTCAAACACTTTGGTGAAATGCTAATTGTATTACCTCATTTTCTACAGTTTCGGCACACAGTGATGAGTCAATAATAGCCAATTTTATTATGGTAACCTATAATCAGACTACCACTTAACTAGTATAATCTTAGGAGACCTTCCTGTCTGTACTTACTCATCTCTCTTCTGGTACAGTTATATCAAATGATGCGTGTGACTACTTTCATTCTGCTCACATCCTTTTTCATAATCTGTAGCCTACCTCAGCTTCTCCTAATTGATTCTGTCTTGCCTCTGTTACACATTAGCAAGCCCATGGTACACAATATGGTACAGTATGTGTCAGTTTGGGTTTGGCACCAAAACTGACAACACCAAAGTAATTCATCTTCAAGTTAGAAAATTAATTTTGCTGTGTGTCCTGGTCATTTGGGCTTAAATTCTCTGGTATGTGGAAGCGAGCACTTTTCGGGTATGGTAGACAAAGTTATACAATAGTCTTTGAAGATCCTGTGACAGTATAGATTTTGTTAAACTTTTAAAATGTTCAGTGATTTGCCAACTAAACTATATCCAACAAATATTACAGACACACACAGAGAAGAAAAGGCATACAGAGGTACATGCATATACTCATTACCCAAATCATAAATGCTTCACCTGTCACACAGTACATATTTTATCTTCCTAAAAGGAGGCTTTAAAAAGACAATTTTCATCAGAAGAAGCCCCAGGTTAACTTCACACATATTATTTTCAGACTTTTCATGGAGTGACAACTGTACCTCTGCCCTCTTACTTGCTGATACTGTTGTTATAAACTCTGACTCTTAATCCTGATTGTCAACTTGATAGGATTGAACGATACCTGTGAGATTCTTTAAGCATTCCTTTGGTTGTGGCTATTATACTGTTTCCAGAGATTACTGTATCATACAAGCTCAGACTTAATCAATATTTTAATCCATAAATAGATTCCAAATCTGAATGAAGAGCTGAGAGGTAGCAGTCCAGCTAGAGTAAGTCACTGAGGGCATTTGAATGGCACACCTTGTCCTTGACCCTCCCTGTGCTTCCTGTCTGCTATGAAGTGGTCAGTTCTAGTACACCATAGACTTTCATCGTGATATGACACTGCATGACAGGTTCAGAAATAACAGAGGCAATGACACAGACTGAACCGAGCTTGGAATAAGGCATTTCTCACACTAACAATAAGCTACTTCTCACACTAACAAAATTCCAACTAACACCTATGTTTAATTGCTCACACATGTGTCCTCACTCCAGCCCTTCATATTTCTATCAAGAGAAAGATGTTCTCTGAATATTTTCTCATCTTAAGTTTTCTGAAGATAGCCTTTCTTCACTATGTTCCCTCCTCATTGTTGGCAGAGTTAAACTCTAGATGCTGCTGTATGTGTGATGCAAGGCACCCAGGGGAGTTTTGCTTATGTTGATAGAGCTGACCATAGCCATATAGTTTAGAATAGAACATTTCCTCCCAAGGATTGATGCAGACATTTCTAGACATTTCACTTTGGAAAGCAGAAGTACGGAAAACAGACTGTTGTTGAAAACAACTATCAGGGCTTGTTTAAGAGGGTGAGATAGTAATGTTCAGAGAGATAAAATTACACATAGATTTTTAAAACTATTCATGAACTATAAAAATTATGTAGGATATCTGTGTGGATTTTTCCATTCACTAATTGTAATTTTTCTGTTTAAATGTGCAGCTCCCTCCTCCCTTTTTCTACCATCTTGGTTTCAGCAACACCCTTATTTTTCAAAATTGCAATTCTCAAAGGTCAAATGCCCAAGGCCTGAGCTCATGATTACTGTCTAACCAGACAATCAGCTCTTGGCCCTTTGCTATTTTGCTTCTCACCTTGAGTGTCCAGCATGTGAAAGGTTCACCCTTTCAGATCTCAATTCCATTCCTCTGCCAAGTAACGGATGGGCAGACATAATTAGTGCCATCTGTCCTGCTAGTTGCAGGTGGAGACTATCTACCCAACAGATGAAAGCTTGATCTTTCGAGGTCTTTCTTCAGACCCCTGACACTTCAACACAATGGTAACATTATTCTTTGACATTTTGTATACATTACTTTCAGAATTTCTGAGCAACACCTATGAAGGATCCACTTTCTCACTAAAATATTCACTGGGATTTTTCTATTCCTTTGGGTTGTATTATGAAAACTGTTTCCAGAAAAGACAGAGAAATGGAAGGAAATCAGATATCAGACCTGGAAAGCACTCAGAAATTGTTGTCTATGATGTTTGTGACTGATGCTCGGGACTTCTGAAATTTGATTCCCTCAATAAATATATAGTAGTGTGAGCTAATCAAAAAGCGTGAACAAAACCACTGAGAGAACAGCTAAAACCCAACTAGAAAGCCCACATTGCTGGACATCAGGCACCCAGCAGAGCCTTTCTCCAAAAGACCCTCAACACTACAGCTCATGTACAGGTCTCTTGTCTCCTCACATTCCCTCTGCTCTTTTAGGAATTTCCCATAAATCATTGTTTCCAGATCTTCCATCATCAAACTCACACTCTTTCAGGTTTGACCTTCTGAAGTTTGGAATTAGTCTTAGCTGGAGCTTCCATAAGAATCCGTGGCTTAAAAAACAGAAATCTTAATTCTGACACACCTGGAGTTAAGAAGTCCAAATTCAGGCAAAATGAGGACCCCTTCACTGTTGACCTCTGGCATAGACTTTGCCCTTGTGTACTCCTGATCCATCTATCTATACCTGGCTTCTTTTCCAAAGACCTCTCCAATGAGTATTATCACAGTGGGGTCTTGAGCTTCAACATGAAAGTTCAGGACAACACAATTGTTAAATCTATACTAGAAATCCAACTTCAACAGAATGTTTTAGGTGTGCAAATTTGTCAGCATAAGATGGTCTCCTCCTTTGTTCTGACAATATCCTCCTCCTACTGCAACACAAGATTCAATTAGTTCTTTATTTATATTCTTAATTCTGTTATTGTTATCTGAAATTGAATTGTTCAGTCCCAGGCATCACTTTCTCTCGTGTTTTCTAATATTGTTTACATGCAGGGATGTTCGGCCAACCCTGTAACATTTTTTTCTTCTAAGCATGATCTGCCAAAACAATGAAGCCAAGAGAAAAGTTTGTCTTAGGTTCTGTGTATTCATAAGATTAATCTCACCTGAGTTTCTAACAATTAGAACTGGAGCCAAACCCATGTCCCAAACTTTAATCACTCAACCTTCCTGAGCCACAATTAACAGCTTCGAGACTTTGAAATACAAATTATAAGAGCATTTGGAACAATGGAGCTGTTAGAGATAACAATTCACATTTTGAGAAGAATTTCAAATACAGTTCCAGAAAGGATGAGTGCAGAAAATAAGTATCCCAGCATTCCAAAATAAAGGACTCTAAACTTCTGGAGTAATTTTAGAATTTAAACCAGAAATATAGGCATAGTTAATTTTATTTTCACCTTAGATTTTGTGTGGTGTGTGTGTGAGCGTGTGGTAGGTAAGTGTGTGTGTGTGTTTGTGTGTGTGTGTGTGTGTGTGTGTGAGAGAGAGAGAGAGAGAGAGAGAGAGAGAGAGAGAGAGAGAGAAAGAGTGGTGTTATGTGTACCTGTTAGTGTGGCTATGTAGACTTCTCTGTGATTGTGTGTGCATGTAGAATGTAGAAATCAATCTCAAAGTGTCTTTGTCTATTGCTTTCTTTCTTTTTTTGAGACAGTCTCTCACTGAAACTAGAGCCCCCTTCCCTAATTCTAAGAGCTGAGGTTATAGATGCATGCCAGCATCCTCGGCTGGTATTGTGCTTTTTAACCAAAGATTTGTGCCAACCTTGTCTCATAAAAGTCTGTTGACTTGATTTTACACTACCCTGTACTCAAATTGAGTCTGTATGCTATGAAGCTTTTTGTTAAAGTTGTATTTTTCTGTTGTGTGTCTTGTCATCAGTGATCTCATATGATATAATTGTAATTCATTACAGACACCATGAACTACATCTACAAAGGATGATGGATTTCAGTAGAATCATTTGTGCTATGGCTGCATATAGTATATATGCAGTGAATAGCCATTGCATATCTTGCTCTCTCTTCTTGTACATCCCTATTTCCTGAGCTATAAAAACATTGAAATTAGACCTCTATGAACTCAAGTAAAAAGAAGAGTTTCAAATCTCGCACTTTCAACCAAAACATAAAAATGATTAATCTTGGTGAGGGAGGCATGGTAAAAGCCTTGACTAGCTAGAAACAAGGCTTCTTGCACAAAACAGTAATCTGGGTCGTGGATGTAACTAAGAACTAGAAAGCTAAAACAGGCGAAGTGCCTTACTGCTGGTGTAGACAATGTTTTCTGCAGTTTAGATAAAAGATCTATCGCCTACAACAATTTCTTAAGTCCATTTTTATTTTAAAGAAGATGGGAAGAATGAGCAGAAAAGCTTGAAGCTAGGAGTGGCTGGTTCATGAGGCTTAAGAAAAGATGTCATCTCATGACATAAAGTTCAAGGTGAAAAGAATATGCTGGTATAGAAAACCCCAGCAACTTTTCCAGAATACCTAGCTACAATAGTGAATGGAGTTATCTGTACCAATCAGAAGATTTTCAGTGTAGGTGAGACAGCTTTATAACATAAGTAAATGCCACCTAACATTTTCATAGTTAAAGAGAAGTCAATTCCTGCCTTCAGTGGACAGGCTCTCTCTCTTATCACAGGCTAATATAACTTTAAGACAAAGCCCATTTATCATTCTAGAATGATAAAATCATTTAAAATCATTCTAAAATCCTAGAACACTAGAGAATTACAGTGTCTAGTTTGCTTTTGTTATGTGGATAGAAAAATAAAAGCCAGGATAAGAGCACATCTGTTTACATTAAAATCTACAGAATCTTCTAACTTCATTGTTGAGGTCTACTACTCTGGAAAAGGGAGTACCTTTTAAAGTAGCATTGTTCAATAACTACTGCATACTCACCTAAGGGCTTCAATAGAGATGAAAATAAGGGTAAGGTTGATTTCTTGCTTGCTAACACCCCTCTCATCCTGCAGCCACTGGGTGAAACAATAATCTTGATTTTCAGGTCTCATTATTTTAAAAGCATATTTGATAATGGTATAGTGGTCACAGATGGTGATTATTCTGATGGAATTGGGCAACGCACATTGAAAGCCCTTTAGAAAGGATCTATCATGCAAAATGCAATGAAGAACATTTGCATTTCACGGGAGAGGATGAAAATGTTAGCAAGTGTTGATTGGGAAAAGTCAGTTCCCACTTTCATGATGACTTTGAAAGGCAGACATTGGTTGAAATAGCTCTATAATGAAAATAACAAGAGACATAGGATGAGAAGAGAAGCCTCAAGATGTGCCTGCACTGCTGGGACTTCAGGATTAACTGTCAATGAACTAGGAGTGGCTTATCTTGTGTGACCAATATTCCATCTTAAGATGTATCAAAGACATCACAAACATTAAGAAGACAAAACATAATTTAGATTATTACATAAATGGGTTTGATAAAGCATTGACAGGGTTTGAAAAATCTGACTCTAATTTTTGAAAATTCTGCCATGGGTAAAATAGTATCAAACAATACCTAGCAATGTAAATAGATCTTTCATTGATAATAGATACAATTGACATAAGAAACTCCATTGCTGTTTAAGAACTTGCCATAGCCACTGCAATCTTCCACAGCCACCATTTAACTTTGTCAGCACTCATCAATACCAAAGCCAACCCCTACTACAAAAAGACTGTGACTAACAGCTCAAATGTTCCTTAGAGTTTTTAGCCATAGTTGACATAAAGATTTAAATATTTTAAAATGCCTAATTTGTGATATACTTGATGGCAAACACCAGCAGAAAACAACTTCAAAATATAGTCCCTGGATGCAATATAGCTCCTTCACAATTATAGAAGTACCTAGACATACACATAGACATGGTCTTGGTGTTTCTGCTGCTATGATAAAACACTATGACCGTAAGCAACTTGAAGATGAGGAGGAAAGGGTTTACAGTGTGTCTCACAGTTACACACCACAGTTAGTACATCACTGAGGGAACTCAGGGCAGGAACTCAAACAGAGGAAGAATCTGGTGGTAGGAACTGAAACAGAGGTCATGGAGAAGTTGTTCTTACTGTCTTGCTCCTCATGGCTTTTTCAGTCTGCTTTCTCATACACTCTAGCATCACATGACTAAGTGTTGGGGTCCACACTAGCCCCACGTTGGGGCGGCCAAAAAACATCGCAGCCCAGGCAAAATGTTGAGGCCCAGGCCGAACCACGTTTGGGCGGCCACTGTATTCCGGCCCAAGCTGCCGCTCCAGTCTGCAAGTTGGGTTCAGCAAGAGCGAGGGTGAGGGCAGACTCTACCTAATGTCTGATGTGTCTGATTCTCCCTCTATAGTCTGATTCTGATCTGTTCTGTCTCTGCCTTTTATATGTCTTACTTCTAAGCCACGCCTCTAAGTTACATGCCCTTAGGTCTTGTCTCTAACTCTGATCTCTATACTTCTAAGTCATACTCTTAAGTCACACACCTTTAATCTCACACACCTTTAATCTCACGCACCTTTAATCTCAAGGTATCTAAACCAAGATTATCAGAGTGTGCTCAGCTGTTGTAGGCTATTGTAATCCAAGTCTCATGTCAGGGTATATGGCTCAAGATGGCTGCAAAGCTGATAGCCGCTTTCTGCTAAAAGTCGGCCCCCAACAACTAAGGGTGGCATGACCCACAATGATCAAGACTCTCCCATATCAATCATTAATCAATAAAATGCACTACAGTCCTGCCTACAGGCAAATCTTATGGTGGCATTTTCTCAATTGAGAGTCCCTATTTCCAAACTACTCTAGGTTATGTCAAATTGATCAGAGCATTCAGTACTGTACTTCCTTGGTATAGACAAAGATTCAAATTATCTAAAGCAAAGGTCACTTCCTTTATCATTTATAAACATGACCAGTGATGGGAGGACCAGGCATTCTGTGGGCTCACTACCTATCAAGATGTCCTTAGAAATGATGCTACTGTTCAGTTTAGCCAATACTACAAAAGCAAAACATACAAAAGCAATATTTATAAATATCAGCCTGATTAGTTTTCCTTCTATAATCATATTAACATGTTAAAAGGGTTGCAGCTGTGGCTGTTTTCCAACACAAGAAGTTGCAGGTGCATATCAGACACAAAAGGTCCTTATGATGACCTTCTCAAAGTATTCTGTCAATGCTCTTGAACTCAACTAGATCACAGAGGATTCTCATGTCCAGCTTTCCAAGTAAATTTCTCTATGAGTCCACCAAGTACAAAATCTTCACCTCGGGGATCCCTTCTACACCAAGGCTCAATGGAGGCTATTGATGACAACATTAGGTCAATCATAAGGAGGCCCTTGAGCATACTGCCAGGGTCTTCCAATAGCACACCATAGTACCAGACAGTTTGCTTTGTTAAACTTGAGACGAATGCAATGCTCGTGTGAGCCAAACTGTCATTCTCCCTCGGTATATTGATCTAGGTAAGATGAATAAAATGGGAATTCGTTACAATGATAACCACAATTTGCATTGTAAAACTCGCTGATTTTTTTTTTTTTTTAAGTAAAAGCAACAACATCCATAGATCACACAAGGTAAAATCCAAAGAATAGAAGAAAATGATAGGAACTGTCCATTTTAAAATGCATTAACAAATAGAATGTAGTGTGCTCTAGATAAAAAGTGTGCTATTTAGAACTTGGGAGAAGAGACCACGTAAACATGATTGACTTTCTTGATCGTACACATAATCTCAGAACCTTGTTCTTTGTTTCTGTCTTCGCTATTCAAATGAAATTCAACAATTATTTTTATTGCTTTTGGTCTCCAAGGCAACATTACAGGTTTTCATTCCTGGGCCTAGGTTGCTGGGAAAACTTTTAAAAATAAAATAAAGCACCAGTGAGATTCAAACACCCCTAACAGATGGGGAAGGTGGAAGGGCATGCAAATGTATTTGTAAGGAACATTTAATTTATCTTTTAGGAATGTTGGCTAAGAACACCTATTTTGTGCAAAATGCATCAGGAGAAAACAACAACCAAGCTAGCAGTAAGATCCTCCTTGCATTGCAAATGATTAAAGTATAAATCAAAATGAGGACTAATGCCCTCAATACAACCTCTAAAAGTGGATAGAAAATAACAAAGGATATGTCCTACAATTTTCATTATATGTTGCTAGGAAGAGAAAACTACAGCAGACCATCATTTTATCCCTCATATCAATACACGTATACCAGTGTGCATACATATATACATACATATACCAATGTATATACATACATACATACATACATACATATTTGGCTTGCAAAATAAAGCCATTATTTTAACCTTCCTTACCCAGGAAAGTTTTTAAACTTAAAATTAAAATACTAACAATATGTCTTCTCATATTGGATGATAGTACATGTCTTTCTTAAGGCTACTATTGCTGTGATAAAGGACTAAGGCCAAAGCAACTTAGGAGGAAAGGGTTTATTTGGCTTACACTGCCATGTAACTGTTTATCATAGAAAGAGGTCTTGACAGGCTCTCCACCAAGGCAGAAACTTGGAGGCAGGAACTAATGCAGTGGCCAAGGAGGGGTGCTGCTTGCTGGCTTGCTCAGTCTGCTTTCTTACAGAAACCAGTACTACCAGCCCAGGAGTGGCACCACCCACAATAAGCCAGGCCCTTCCACAACTATCACTAATTAATAAAATTCTCTATAGGTTTGCCTACAACCTGGTCTTATTGTGGGCATTTTTCTCAACTAAGTCTCCCACCTCTCCGATGACTCTAGCCTGTGTCAAGTTAACATAAAAACTAGCTGACACAATACACTTCTTAAATTCTGAAATATATGTGGATACAGAACAAAAAAAAAATACAGAAAAGTACACAGATTATGGTATTCTTCATTGGGGCATTTAAAAATAATAAAATTTGTTTTCTAGGTATATTTGTCTATGGCTTTCTCTTCTGACGATGTTTTATGGATTTTTCTCTATCGCATTTTTGTTTTTCTATTTGTTAGTTTGCTTTTTTGTTTGGTTTGTTTGTTTGTTTGTTTTTATAAGAAGGCATCTTGCTTGGTAGCCCAGGCTGGCCTAGAAATTTAACTCTTCCCTTTGCCTTCCCAGTTCCGGATGGGATTAGAACCATATACTGCCACACCTAGCTCCCTATTGAGATTTTATGTGTGAATATAACCTGTCTTACTTACAGAGCAGTGCAGTATAGTTTTTCACCTAATTCCCGTTGTGTTCTATGAACTGAACCAGGCTTCACAATACCTTGCAAATACTCTACTTAGATCCCAAGCCCTTTTTTCTATCTCTTAATCTGACTTAAGAGTCTCTTCAGGCAAAAACCATAACTCACTCTTGTTCATGACTCCAACACAAAACGAATATAAAAGTCAGTACTCTTTGTGGAGGTTGACTCATGTGATTCCTACTGGAACAAGCCCTGGTAATTAGTCACAACAATGCTATACTATATCCATGTGGATAATCAGAAGAACTGGTGGCGAAGAAATGAGATAGGTGGAAATTCTGCTTAACTCCATTCTTTTGTTGACAATAAATTTAAGAACTACTTAGTTCTCTCCAAATGTTCATCTGTGCTTACAAGCTCTGTTTTATCAGTGGGTCGTATAGATACTAGACCCTACATTTTTTTTTATGTCAGTGTAGTGGATTTAAGCAATCAATTTGCTTTTATTTTAACTGGCTAGTGAACTTTTGCAGCCTTCAAAGGGTTACCTGCACTCCTGCTAATTCAACCTGCCAGGCTTAAACGCAGAGCCCGGGTACAGAGGACAGTGAAACTGTACCATAAAAATAAATTACTGTCATGAATATTAAGCAAGAAGAATATAATAAACATGACTGTTTACAGGATTTTGATTTATTGGCACTGATATACTTATAAATTATGGCACTAAGTGTTTATTCTAGAATTGTTTCAGAATATAGACTGAACAAAGCTGGATGGACGTTTCCTGTAGACCACACCATCTGCCATCAAATCCTTTCTACCCTGCTCTCTTGTTGACACTCATTTTACCAGTGGCACTGGGTCCATGCATGCACATAGTTCCCTTGAGTTTCCTGTGCAGACCGAAGCAGGTATCCTTGCATGGTGTGATGCTAAAAGCACCATCAGGGACCATCTGTTCTCACCAAGGAACAGCCCCTCCTGCAAAGTAGTCCAGAGGCCTCTTTTGCTTGCTTTGATCAACAGCACTCATGAGTATCCTTTCAGTGGAGTTGGGATTCCCCAGTGGAGTATGGCACTGTTTTTGAAACGTTTGCTTAGCAATGTGTGTTCTGATCATGAATGCTGAGAGATAGGAGACGAAGAAAAGAGAAACAGCAAGCAAGATGGCAGAAGGAAAAAACTGAGCCTGTGTGCACCTATTGAGCCACCTCATTTACTGTAAGAGAACTGCAGGAAAGCCTTGTCCTCAGCAATCTGATACTCACAAGTAAGAGTTGGGAAAATCTGTCATCCATTTTAAATGATTTGGAACCAGTGATTTAATCAACAGATGGCTAGAATAAGGTACCATGCTAAAAATAAAAAACAACCAAAAAAATAGTGTTCTCCTTCCTCAGGTTTTTTTAGCTTTTATGATACATCTAATCAAAAGTTACTTCAGGAGACTAATTATTTTGATGTCTTCTTGTATCTAATGTGTCTGAAAACTTTCAAGGAAGGTAGCCAATAAATTTAATATCCTCAAGAAAGACAAAATTTCCACACATATATGTATCTATATACATATGTATTTATACTGAATGCAGATTCTCTCAGATCCTTGGCACTGTTAGTCTTAGAAATTCTTGGAGAATTCCTCCACCTTTCCTTTTCTCCCTCTCTCCTTCTCCACTCTCCCCTTTTCCCTCTCCCCTCTCCCCTCTCCTCTGTGTGTGTGTGTGTTTGTGTATGTGTGTGTATAAGTTCATGTGCATGCATGCGCAGATGTGCACACATCTGAGTGTGTCTACCAAAAGCCTTAAAACACACATACTATTGTAATGGCAAGCACATATCTAGGAACAGCTTAGGAAGTGTTTTGAGAAGTGCATGAGAATGTGTACAAACAGGCTTCTTGAAATACTATTTATAACAGTGAAAATACAGAGTGAATTCATATGAACTTTAGAGAAGGTTATTGTGGGTAGTTCAGTAATAGGATGCTTGTCTAACATGCACAGGCCCTGAATTTGATCCTTAACATTGCAGAAACAACAACAAAAAAAAATAAATAAAAATAAAAATAAACCCTACAGAAAACTAAATGGACAATTTATATAATGCAATTGTTAAATTATTCTATTGAAACATTACATCTCAAGGCAAAAAGCCACTAGTTATTAAGAGAAAGCATAAGCGTAATGTAGCATTACAGTACCATCATAGCCTATTCCATGCTACTGTAGCAAACTGGGGCTGAAAAATAGGAACTGTAAATTTCGAAGACTGGGAATTTTACATTCAAAGGTCTTTCATCAACAAAGTTATCCTGCTGTAAGACCTAAGGTCTCATGTGGAAAGACATAATAACATATACATGGGAGGAAGAAGAATGAGCAGAAGAAGAGAGGAAGAAAGAGGAGTAAAGGAGAGAATATGGTAGGGGAAACAGATCCCATAGCTGGGATAATGGCATTAATTCTTTCATGAAGACGGAGCTCTCATGGCCTAATCTCCTCTTTAAAAGTCCTTCCTCTCAACATTTGCACTGGGGATTTGGTGCCTAACAAAGGAGCTTTGGAGTACATATATAAATCGTACCAAGTACAAATTAGTTACTAGACATGGACATGAATATATATATATATATATATATATATATATATATATATATATATATAATTTGTCTGTGAATGATTATATAAGCCTTAGGTTTTTTCTTCTGGTTTTGCTTTATTATAAACTGTGCATTTCTGAAGAATAATATCTTAAGGAATATTAAAAAATACTTTTTAAAAAGTATACAATGATAGGAGTAATCTTATAATTAGTCATCCTAGGAGATTCCAAAGTGGTCTGATTCAAATCACTTCTATAGAAACAGATTCATAAAACTAAAATGATAGATTTGATTGTTGTTCATTGCATTTGAAATAAGGTCCAATATTTTCTACTAAAAAAGGAGTAAACCCTTGGGTGATTATATTGTGCCATTAGCTCAGGAAGTCCTGTGTTTTCTTTCTATTTCTTGGTGAAGATATCACCAAGCCAGCTCAGTCAGTCAACAGGTTCTCCATCGAAGGAGTGAGGATTAAATGAAAAAGACAATTAGACCATATTGCAGCATGACCCCAGCCAGTTCAGAGGCTGATAGTTTATTTTTTTCCCTATTTTCTTTTAAACCATTTTAACTACATGCAAGTATTTAGGTCAGTTCTAGGTTGAGGAGCCACCAATACAATAGATACAAATAGTCAATGAACAAACAAGGCAATAAACAAAGTCCCTGTGATCACTCCTGTGATCACTCTCATGATCACTGTTTCTAAAGGCTCATCAGGATGACAAAAATATCTAATCCTACCTCCCTGTCCTAGCCCACAGTCACGTTCACGCCTGAGGCCTACTTCTTTGTTCTAGCCTAAGACTTGGATTCCTGACTGAAATTACTTCTCTGTTTTAGCCTAAAATTAGATTCCTGCCGGAACTTACTTCCTTGTCATGGAGCAATGTCAGGTTCCTGCCTAAAGCCCAATTTCCTTGTTCTTGGCCAATGTCAGATTCCTGCCAAGCAGCCCCAAAAGTTCTCCACAAGGGTACATAGGAAGAGTTAAACTCTTTCTTCTAAGATAGATGGATGTCATACCATGTTGCTTCAAACCAAGGTGTGTGTATTTTGAGGGAAGTACTGAAAAGTGAGAGAGACAGTCCCTGACTGAGAAAATAATGACTTAATGTGATCCAGCTGGACAGTGGGCAATAAAGACAATAAATGTGCCACAGAAGAGAGACATGATAGAGCAGAGTCTGCTTCATAAAGGAGGCAGCAGGGTATGTGATACTTGGGATATCAGCCAGAGAATGAGCATGAGACCCCACCCTGAGACAAATACAGTTTAGGGGAAAGGGAGGTATCTGGTTGGATGAAGCCAAGAGTTTTGGAGATAAACAGTAGGAGATGAGGGAGAACAGATACAGTTAATCCTGCATTAAAATTCCAAGGAGGCACACCCTGAAATTATCTAATTAAATTCTCTGTCCCATTGCCTAGCAGAGGTCACTCTATAGAAAAGGCAAGTATCTGAGCAACAAATATTAGTTAATGAATTACAGAGATTTTAATAGTATACATAGTTTAAATCTTATCCAAGACACAATAAAAATTCCTATTTTAGATTTTTGAGGAAAGTGGTCAAAAATTGAAAACTATGCTTTCGAGAAAATAATCTTAATGGTAACTGGCAGGACAGTTTGTGGGGAAAAGGAAACACAAACGCCCAAAAAGCTCTCTCCCCTTGGCTCTTATCCAAAGATGATTTAAGTAGAGTTACTTTGCACACTGTTGGGACAAAGTAGCCAACACAATCAACTTAAAGAAGAAAAGGATTATCTGGGCTCACGGGTCATGGATATAGACCATCAGGATGGGAAAATCCTGACTTTAGGAGCATGAGGAGGTTGGTCACTGCATCTGTAGTCAGAAACAGAGATCTATATGTTGTATTCATCTGGCCTTTTCCTTCTTAGGTGGACTAGAACCCAAGCACATGGAACAGTACTACTTGCATTCTGATTGAGTTTAGAAAATTCTTCACAGACATGTCCTAAGTTTAGTAGCCAAGCTGATTCTAAATTCCATCACCATAAGTGACTTTATTGCCCTAGTTTCAATCTGTGCATTTGCTTCATAGGATTCACACACAGCTTCCCAAAGCAACTGCCAGATGTATATGTGTTCTCTGAATATATGCTGGAACAAGATACTTAGATATGAGTCAAAATATAAGGCTGTGAGCATCTGAATTACCTGTCATCTTATTATACACAACATCTAACACTATAGATGTCCTAACATCTAACACTATACCTTCGGAAAGACGGTCTGTAGAAACAGAGCTCAGGGATCCAAGTAGGTTCAAGCTCTCCAGATTATCTGCATGCAAAAGTTTAAGAATCTTATTTCTAAATGGTGGCTAATCTGTTCACAAACCTTAAAATCTTTCATAACTTTGAAAATTAAGAATTACAGTATGTAAAAATTTTTAAGTATATATCCAAAATTAATGAATGTTAGCTCTAGGTTTTGTGGTCAGCATTGGGAGATACAACATGAGGAAAGGGATATTAGATTTTAAGACTTTCTTTGTTAATGGAATGGAAAAGGCAGGAGAAGACCAGCCACAGCTTCCTGCTTCCTAGGCTGTACACTATACACTCAAGTACCAAATTGGATGTGTCCCAAGCCCAGAATAGCCACTAAGTCATCATTCTCAGCTCTACAAAGTCACTCCAACATCACACAGCTGAAGCGCTGTAACTATGAGGATGTCGAGCAATCAGAAGCTGAATGTTATCAGAACAATGTCTTTGGGGAAATTGATGATGCTATACTATCTATAGCTTCGTAAGAGAGCAGTATGTTTGTCGTGGGATTGGAAAAACCTAAAAGTGGATTCGTCCATATATAAATTGCTATGCACATTAAAGCTATGATCATTAGTCACATATCCAAAGCCCAGAATGGAGAATAATATGCTCACAGACACCTCTGCTATATGCTAACTGCAGGCCTTCGTGCAGTGAGCATGTCTGTAGAAGATTGCTGTGGTTTGTCAAGTACATATAAGGGAACATTCCTATTTCCCTGGGGTGTACTTACTAATTTTATTAGAATATTAAGTAATCACCAAAAACGTCCAAGGATGAAGAAAATAGATCCGTATCTAATTTCGAGATAAGATTTCCAGCTCTATAAGCTAAAAGACATTGTTACTGAAAACTGCAACCAACTCTTTTGATTCGAGAAAAAAAGACATGCAGATTGAAAAGAACTTTTAACTCTAAGTCTATACTATCATTAAGTATACTTACATGTGTACCATATAATTATTATGATTGTAGCAATTAATCAATCAACTGATTAACATGTAGGGTCAGCAGGATCCAGTGATCTTATCTTAAGCTTGAATTAATTAATTATACTTCCTTCAACATTATTATTTTCTGTTTATGTACCCAGTTTTGTACAAGTTGCCCTATTGATAAAATGTGCTTGAGTCTCTGTACTTATCACAGCAGGTATAGCCTTTGCTGAAGAATTTTGCTGATGCAATGTCGGAAGTATAAGTAAACTGAAATGTCTTCATACTTCCTGGAGTAACTGCTTTGCTCCATTTCATCTGTGTCTGAGTTATATAAGCCACCCAAGTAAACGAAATTCTTTCAAATGATTTTGGCATAGAGCTATAGAATCTGTCTGGAAGAGTAAAATGAAATGAACTCTACTGTTGCATTTTAAGTAATAATTACATTATTCAGAAAATTCAGCTTTTAGTGATACACATACCCAAATCCCTGGTAGGCACAAGCATGCACTCTCTGAAAAGCATGTTCTGTCTCTTCATCCTTGTGGTGCTTAGAATTAAATCCAGAGTCTCGAATGTGCCAGACAACTCCTCTACCATTCAGCTACATCCCCGACATTTGTTCTTTCAAATACCGAGTCTCTCATGCTAAAAGTTTGCAAAAATGTTTAAAGCTCCACGGTTCCCATTTGTTCGTGAGGATACTGAAGAAAAAACAATTTGCCTACCGTGTCTGAGGGAGCTAAGATCAGTGCTGGAACTCCGCAACTTGTTCTGACTATGTTTTGAATAACTTCTTAAGAAACCATTAAAGAGGAAGGAGAGACAAGACAAACAGTCCCCAGTGCTGCTCTCAGAGGGCTCATAGCCCAGCCAAGGAATGGGCAAGGTACTGAGGGCTATGAGAGAAGCCGAGTAAGAACACTGTATGGCTCCTGGTCTTAGGGACAAGGCTCTTGATGGAGTTGTTCCTTGAGAAAGAAGGTAGTTGGCAAAAGGAAAAAAGAAGTCTGTGATACGACCTGTTGCATATGCTAAAAGCTGTCTTTCTTCTTTTTTTCCTTGAAGCCACTTATTAGCAAGGCCTGTCTCAGTTGGAGGCCCTGCCTTTTTGCTTACAGACTGTCTGACGCCTTTATAAAGTGGGCCACTGCATTGTTGATTACTACACACCAGGGTGGTCTGCAAGCCGCTGTTCTCTGCCATCCCACAGTGAGACAGCATCTTCTGAAGTTCTGGTCTCATATGTCCTTAGAGAATGGTTTGTGTTTCCTAAGCAGCTTAACTCTGGATGATTTACATGTGACATTTTAAACCCTGGTTGTGTAATGCCTGGTCTGGGATTTATATACGCTGGGAACAATTTTTCTGGTCTGTATATGACAGCTAGCTATGCATTGTGTTGTCTGTCCAGGAGACTGAAGAAGATGCTTACCCGCTGGATCGCAGGGGAATCTGAAACCTGTGTGTCTACTGCAGAGTAGCCTAATGCAATAGACTTGCTGGCCACACACTGAAGTTTCATAGTCACATGATTATTGGTCAATCCAAATTAGATTCCTTTGACTTTGACTAGAAAGTGAAAAGGGAAATGATTGGCATAAGATGAAAAGTAATCAGCTTCCTCCTTCTGAGTTCATTTCCTCCCACCTACTCTTTTGTTTTCTTCCGCCCCACACCCTCCAAGTAGTATCTTGGATGTCAGAATTTTCAAGTGACTTCTTAAAACTTCAAAACCAGATTCAATCTGTAAAACAAAACACGGTATTTCAATTCACCTTCAGGAATGTTAAGAGAAAAATCACAAGGTGAAAAAAAAATCAATGCTAGCATGCTAACAAGCCACACTAGGCCAGATTTGAATAGCTAGAGTACATTACAGTACAGCATATCCATGTGTTGGCTGTGACACACGAGTGTGTAAATGTGCCATTGCCTTAGTGTAAAAGAGTAAATTAGCTTCAGGTGGACTAGAAGGGAAATCTCAGTTCTTATTTTAAAGTAATCAGTTGAGCACGGCTAATGAGGAAATCACCAAAGACTTTTTAAAAGAGAGACAGACAGCGGCTCTCTGCTGATCGTATACTTTCAACCCACTCCCACTGCAGTTCTGACTGAGGGATAAGAGGATAAGTGTGCTAAAGCCCCGGTTGTTAAATTCTTTCTGCAAAAACTCATTTTTCTCCAACTACAACAAATTATTATAGTTGTTTTATGTGGTGCTGCAGTGCTGCCTGTGTGTGAATCATTAAATTGTAAACAAAGAAGGTATTCCAAGCCATAACTGTAAGAGGACAAGCCAGAGACAACTCATTTGGGGAAAACAATTCATCTTTAATTCTGCTCTTATTCCATCCATCAGAATGCTTTTATCTCAATTTAGTAATACACATCATGTCTGTGTCATGTTAACTTCTAATAAAGTCGCCAAATAACTGGTGACATCAAGCATAGCCATCCAAGATTTACATTCTACGTTTTTATGTAAGGTATAACTCTCCCTTGAAAGACTAGCCACGTCTCAAGAAAGTTAACTGTTCTCATTAATGTAAAAAGTGAAAATGGATCTCGTATTTTCATGCATACACCCCTCTTCATTCTCACTCTCTCTTTGTGTGTGTGTCACTCTTTTCAAGATAGTTACATGAATCTACATCCCAAGAAGACTAAGCATTCATCCTCAAAATATCCCTCCACTCAGAGGATTGGTGCTCCAAAACCTACATGGTTCTCTACTTATATTATTAAACTTGATAGAAGTCTTCTACTTCTGGATAAGACTAGACATTTACAGTATTTGAGGCTTGGTAACAAAAGGACAAAGTCAAAAGTCTACATTTTGCCCTACTATTTAGATGGCTTCTTGTCTCTTGATTTCTTTATTTGAGCTTCTTGTGTGCATTACTTAGGAGTTATTGTAAACCAACAATAGAGTGCAGAAAGTGTCCTAATAATTTATAGACTTGTGCAGAAAGATATAGATGTTAAAATGTAAAGGGTGTATCCTAATAATTGAATTGCAGTATTAAGAAAAGCTTATGTGTGAAAAGCCTATTTTTCTTTTACATATACTTAACAAATATGATGGATTTGGTGATACATGCCTATAAATCCAGCACTTGAGAAGCAGAGGAAGGTGGATTTTTTTTGTGTGTGAGTTCAAGGTCAGTCTGGTACACAGGACAAGTTTCAGACTAGTCAGAAATACACAGTGAGACCCTGTCTCAGAAAACAAAAATGAAGCTTTTCTCCATTTAGGAGACATCATGGTTCTTTGAAGATGATCTAGGGGGTGTTCTATGTTAAACATGACAGTCTCTCATCTACTTTCTCCTGTCAGAACCTGAGAAGCACCTGATGCTACTGAGGGCCTCATGTTACATCTGGGCATGAGGATACTTTGTGTAACTGTATTTTGTGTCCTTGGGATAGGCTTGTTTTGTTTTGTTTTTCCTTTCAGACTTCTTTATTGTAAAAATAATTCAGCCCCCCTGTAAATATATGAGAATCTAGATAAGAATATAAATTGTAAAAAAAAATAATAATAACTTTAAATTTCCAAGGTGAAATTGTTGATTTGAATGGAGTGTTACTGCAGAGGTTCCCAGGATATCCTGTGATTGCATAAAATTCCCTGATTTCTATCCAGTTTCTAAAAGTAAATCTTTTGCTCATAAAACGCCTTGTCCAAGTCTTCCTCTCTTGTTTCTTATTTATTTCTATTCTTATTGTAGTTCTTTAAGTGAGCAATAAGTTAGTCTTTGCAATCCATCTAAGTAAGAGACAGACATTGCTCTCTTAGCATAACAAGATATATGGACAGCTGAGTCAGCCTGCTCAGGTCACTGTCATTGCCAACACTAGGGTGCAAACAACATCTTCAGTCTTGCCAAATCATTTATTAATAAGTCAAGGGGTTCTTCTGACCTTACTTAATACCCTTAGTCAATGTAGTCACTATGTTTTGACATAGTCAAGATCACAGGGTGGAAAGTATTTCTTAATAATTGCTGCCCATTCTTTTTACAAAGGCTGCATAAAAGCAAATCTTCTTTGTATTGTGCAATGAAGTTAATCCTCTTCTGGTCTTAGTCGAAACCACTACTCCCAAGATCATCACCATCCATGAAAGCAGTTAAGCAACCAGCATGTGGCTCTAAACTCTAATTGTAAATTGTTGAAGGGGCAGAAGGATAAAATTCAGTTTGCTTGTTCATTTCAATACAACTGTCAGCTTACCCCTTGGAATGGGAAAGGAGACTGGAGAAACTGACATCTCCGTCGGTGGTTAGGAAGTCAACGTGGAAGTGCAAAATGGCATTTTTAAACAGAACTGCCTTCCTGACCATAACTTAATTTTCACATTGTCAGCACTTTCATTATAAACATTTTTTTTAAGTTTGGAGTTTATAACACCAATGTAAAGATTTGCTATGAGCTAAATCTCAACCCAAGAGCAAATGTTTATACCAATTTTGAAAACAATCAGCTTGCCCATTTGTAGTTATGCATGTGTTCATCATCTGTTATTGCTTGTCCAATGCTCTCCAACTTCTGGGAGAAAAAGCAGACATCTGGAGAGAAGAAACAATGTTTGCTTTCCGGCAGATGTAGTCTGTTTCCCACAATCACCCAATAAGGTACAGAACAAAATGTATGTCCTTACTATAAGGAAATGAAGGCAGCAAGCTTCTACAAGCGTGCTGATACTGTGAAATGCTAATTGGGCAGCCTGTGAACTGCCTACCTCAGGTGACTGGAACTGTTTTGTACCCATTCTGTAGACGATACTAGCATGAATAACAGCAACAAGACACCCTCGCCTTTTAAGACATTACTCTTCAAGTGTTGTCAGAGTTAAGTGGAGAGTAATCTTTTGGGCAAAACTGTCATTGCAGATGATTAATAGTTCTTCAAAGATTACAGACTATTGTTCCACTGTTAGTCCCATATTTCTGGAGAAGTTTCTCCTCTTCTATTAAGTTCTTCAGTAAAATTTGATCAGAAACAAATTTATGTCTGGAATAACTGTAAAACTGTTCTTCCGTTAAGGAATCTGACAGAGAGGCAAACCAGGATATGTCTATACAGGTTTCTTGTGTCTTCATCACATAAGACATTTGACTTGGTTATTTGTGTGGCACACATGAATGGCATGTGGGTAACAACGGGATAGAATGATTTACCAAGGGCAGAGGACATTGCTAAGTAGTTGAGTTCTCTTGATGTGTACTGTAGTTGATGCTGCCACATCCAAAAAGGGTGTGTCCCCTCAAACCTTACATTTTGCCACTAAAATAAAAATGCAGTTGTTGAACTAGGAAACCTGTAACCATCTCTTCAGGTACTAAGGCTCTGCAGTTTTACAGTAAAATGCCTTAAAATGCCTTCCTCCAGTGTTTTCAGGTCCTTGATGAATCAAGACTTATCTTCCCCCAATCAGGGACACTCTGTACAATCAGTGTTGTCAAGACCAGGAGCCCAGGCAAATATTTTGAGGGAAGTAAAATTTAAGGTCCTTGCTTATGACAAATACTAACTGCAATACAATAGCTTTCGTATTTGAAAGTTTTGGTAATATGGGAGATGAAATCAAATTCTTAATATCACTTCTCTTATCTCCACAGGGACAGTTAATGTAGCTATTAGATAAGTTTTCAAATAAAAGTAGTTATTTTAACTACCACAAAGCTTGACATACTTTCTTCAACATTAGCTATTTGCACAGCGACATTTGCCACAGTGGGCATACATCCCCATAGTGTCTGGGGAAGCTTGCATGGCTTTATGCAGTAAGGATATTTTTTTGAATAAATTTATCAATTTTTATAACATTGCATTATCTGAAAATTTTAATACTATATACAATGTGTTTTGATGATATCCTCCCTCCCCAACTCCAACTCCTCCCCTTCTCCACTCCATACCTTTTTTTTTTTTTTTTGAACATATTCCCACTGGGACCAATTAGTGTCCATGGGTGTGAGGCCATTCAGTGGAGCATAGGCATCCTACCAGGAGCCAAATCGCAGAAATAAATGACGCCCTCCACCAGTTGCCATCAGCTCTCAATACCTCTTCAACTAGTAATAGGGACTCATGTGTCCCAAAGAATCCACTCTGAAGTGTTGACTTGCTTGACATATGAGGTCTTGTCTAGGCAACCAGAGTTGGGATGAGATCATCAGAGCAATGGCCCTGACATGTCCAAAAGATGGTTTTACAGCAGTCATTGCTGACTTCTCACTCTCATAACACACACACACACATACACACACACACACACACACACATACACACACACATACACACACGAGAGAGAGAGAGAGAGAGAGAGAGAGAGAGAGAGAGAGAGAGAGAGAGAGAGAATAAAACTTTCAAAGCATTAAACAAGGGAAACAGGAAGAACACAAGCTAAACACCAGCATCTATCTCTCTGCTTCCTGACAGCAGATGCTATGTGACCAGTTACCTCATACTCCTAATCCAGACCTTCTCTTCCATGGTAGACTGCATATTCTTAAACCATGAACTAAAACAAACCGTTTTTGTTTTTTTCATAAGTTGTCTGTGTCAGATATGTGGTCACAGAATTGAGAGAACCAGCTGATACAGTATCCGTTTTGATACCTGTGATTGTACCAGGATAAGACAATAGTTCTTTTTATGGGAATAGTTTTCTTTTTATGGGAAGAATCAAGAAAAATAAACGTCAATAAGAGAACAGAATGGCTTGGAGACTCTGATGGATTCAGGTATCACTGAGTAAATTAAAATTAATGGGTTAGGCAAACCTTTTATATTTCAAAAAGCAGGTGTCCAGACTATTATCTGTGTATATCAGGACTTCCATGATTTTATCCTACACTCATCTATAGTAACATTGCCATATCTTATTTTGAAGGATTTGAGAGAAGCAAAAGATTCTGGAATGTTCTTCAGAATATTTCATTGCCAGACCTAGTACTGGTTTAGACACACTGGTAAGATAGATTCATATACATGAATTTCCCAGCCAGTGAAACAGTCTTTCAAAAGTGAAGTCAACTGATTCTTAAAATCCTTTTTGATAGAAATTATGATAAAATAAACATACATAAACCTATCACATATTTTCCAGCCTTTCCTTTTCTTTCTTTATTTGACAGCTACTCAGATAATAAGAAATATTAACACCTACCTTCTTTCAATAAATAGATTTTAACTCACATTATAGTTCCTAACAAAACATTTTGAGTTCTTTTTAAAATATTTTTTATTTATTCTCTGAAAATGTCATGCATGTGTATACATATATAATGGATTTGTATCCACTCTTCCTGTTACACTCAAATTCTCCTCCCACTCCATCTGAACCCCTTTCTTTTCTCAACAAACTCTTAATCCTAGATCATGTCTTTTCTTCATGATTCACCAAGTTAAGCAAGGATTCCCTTACATGAGCATGGACATAGAGTTATTTACTAAAGCACGAGAAACTTAGCACTGGCCACATCACTGAAGAAAAATCTATCTCTCTCTCTCTCTCTCTATCTCTCTCTCTCTCTCTCTCTCTCTCTCTCTCTCTCTCTCTCTTTCTCTCTCTCAGCAGTTTTTAAACACATACAGCTTCTTGTATAGGGTTGGAGTCTTAGGTCTTCTCTTCAGTACATGATGGAATATCAATGCCTCAGTCTTATGCAGGTAGCTACAGTGGCCGTGAGTCCATGAGGATCCAGTTGTATTATATCCAAAAGACAGCAATTCATCGTACTTATTTCTGTCCTTCAATTCCTATGTTCTTCTTGCCCTTTCTTCCACCATGTTCCCCAAGCCTTGGAGAGGATGATATAGGCTTTTATTCCATATAGGTATTAATATTCAAGTTGGTTATTCTCAGTTCTTTGATCAATTATGAGTCTCTGGGTTAATTGCTAAAAAGAAGCTTCTCTGGCCAAGTCTGAGATTAATTATAACCTTAGAGTATTGAAATAAATATTTAAAAGGCACATTTGACATCATTACCACTATTAGCAAATAGGCCCTATGGTTCTATAACCACGAGCTTGAATGAATATACCTGGTATTTTTAAGGTACAAACTCCCTCTCATGGACAGGCTTCAGAACTAAAAATCAATTGGTTGCATCCATAACAGCTATGCACTGTTGCTCCAGTGGACACATCTTCCTTCAGGCCACCTATCAGCCTTAAACATAGACTCTTTTATTCTAAGTCCAGTCATGCTTTCACAAATGTAAATAAATAAATACAAATCACAGTCCAAAGTCAAAATGTGAATTCTGATAAGCTCACGGTTAATCTATTTTCTTAAGGCAATAATTTTTAATTAAGGTATAAACATTGTATTACAGGAAAAAAAAAGGTTAAACCTTGAAATAAGATAAAATTACATTGAAATTTTGAGTTGTATTTCACAACGGTGGATATTTATATGAATCAACAAAATCTGAACTCTTCAGTGTTCTCATCTTTAAGGTGGGTGTGTTACCAAGCTGATGGGATCATTGCAAGCATTCATATCCCTACAGTACAACGCTAGGTACTGCAGTATCATGATAGGAAACACAACATATTCTTTTTTTATTTTACCATGAAGTTCAGAAATATTAAGTATGTATACTGAAAACATGACTCAGTTTCTTCCTACAAGTGAGCAGTTTGACTAAAGCCATTCTCATTAAAGTTACCACAGCTTCACGAGTGAGACAGAAAAAAAGAAGTGAGGGAAGCTCATCATTCCAGATGGCCATTTTCTGGATTGATTTCAACTAGTGAATATCTTTTGGTTGTCTTCTAGGATCAAAACACTATTAGCCTCTACGCCATGTGTGGTTTTACAGTTCTCGTTTAAGCATGCTCTAATTCTGACCTGATTAAGTGCTGCTTGATTTCGGGATGGCAGTTGTTTATAAGTTGAAAGAGTTTTCTTAGTTATTGTGCAGAAGCCACAATGATGCATCTTACATATAAGATGATGTCTTTGCAGAAGTCATCTTTGACCACACTACCCACAACCCCGGAATAAAAACACACCACAAATGGCTGAAAGTGTCAACATAAATAACTATCAATAAATATGGTATGTAGAAAAGCACTTGGCCTGTATTTCCCTAACCTCTCAGAGCTAGCTACATGGCTATTATACTTGCAAGTGATGTGCCCAGTTCAGCTGCATACAGTATTTATAACACGCCCATCACCATGGTATCAAAACACTTGGGCAATCTAATTAGGCTGGTCCAATTACTTTTGTAGAAGTAGAAGAGGTGTCCTTCCTTATATCCCACTCCACTGGAACCAATTTGATTGCGTTTTTAAAAGCAAGGAGAGCCTTCTGTGAAAATAGCTTTCTAGGCCTCCTGTTCCAAGATTAAAGGACTGCCTAGGTAAAGAAATGAGTGCTTCCCATTCCTGTAGGTGATAATGTTCGAAATCAAGCAACTCTCCAGTGGTAGAAAACACCACAGCCCAGAGATCTTGACTGAGAACATTTTAATCCTTTTCTTTGAACTTCACTCTGGGGGCAGGTAACTGAGAGTACTTTCTAAGAGCCATTCTCCTGAATGTGAATTATTTCCAAAGACATCCATGGTGGAGAAGCTATGGTCTCCCCTGGCCTGCTAAATCAGAGTCATTCTCCTAGTTACAAAACTTAACTAGGTCAGTCCCAAACTTAACTTGGTAATGAGGACCTCTTTTTCTGACTTCCACATTGGACAAATCAGGAGCACTAAGGCTGTAGTTGCTGTTCATTTCTTGTATGGGAGGATGTTTACATAACAGCCCAGGTTAACGGTGCTTTTGTCTGAGAATGAATGTAACTCTCGGTCTTTCATTTGTGTGCATGGGTATAGATGGTGCATGTGGGGGAGGATGGAAACTATGCTATCCTTAATTAAATCACTAATAACATTTTTTTAAAAAAAAAAAGTTGTTAAGAAAAGTCTTTTAAAAGCTGTTTGTCTTAACTAGGGAGTGTGGTTTGATATTTTCAAGGTGAACTAAATATTTTGCTTTGATAAGAAGGGGTTAACATTCCAGGCCAAAGAATGGCTTTTTGTATTGACAAGGCTTCTCCCTGGAGTTTATCAGAAATTCAAGTTGATATGAATCTAATTTATCTAATGTTTTATTTTATTGTGTTTTTGATAGCAAGGTCACAGTCAAGCCAGCATGTCCTGGAACACTTCAAAGTACAGTTAGAAATTTCATAGAACTAGCAATGGGTGCCTCATTTTCAAGGTAACTCTTTCCTTGTTCTGTCTGTGTGATGCAGGTCACACTGCAAATTCTTTCATTCAGTTTTTAAACTTGTTTGTTTCCTCCTATAATTCATCTCTTAGTATCTTAGATCTCTGTACCTGCAATAATTAGGTCTTTTGACATAATCACAAGGATTTGCCTTTTCTCCTTTCCAGTGCTCATTTGAAAGAACACCTGTATAGCCTGTCCGTTCCTCTGATTGGCTACTTTCTCCGTTTTCATTAGGTTAACTTGCAATTGTATCCTTAAGAGTTCATTTTTAGAGCACTCAATTACACTTACATTGCCTTCAATCCAGAAATTCTCACCAAGGACCTTAAATGTTTTTTTTTTTTTCTTGCTGTTAACATAATGGTAACTATTACTGAACATATATTTCATACCTGGATTTGTCTGTGTATCAGCAACTTTAATTTTTATAACTAAATTTTGGGGAAAGTTTGTTATTTTATCTCTGGGATTCAGATAAGACATATATAGCACAAGAGAGTGAATTTCTTGTATATATTTGTCTGAAAATGCTGTATTCTTAGGCATTATGTCCACATATGATACCCCTATTTATTGTCTCCTAAAAATTACTGAGTGATTTACAACTGCCCCTATGTTAATATCAAATACTGTATGAATTGGATTCTATTTATCTATTTAACAGAAATTAGCTCAAAGGTTGAAGGAAAGAAGTTTATTGGACCTAGTATCGAGGAATCCAAAGAGAGTATGAGAATCCAGAACCCAAAAGTGAACACCAGATTCCTGTGCCCATTCTGTCTACCCTGCTTCACCCTAGTGCTGATGACCCACCTTGTAGGAAATAACCATGAGACTGTGTCTTTCCTTTGTCTAATCTGCTGACAGATAGAGCCAAATTAATCTAAATTATATTGTCATCCCTTAATATAGCCAAGAAAAATGTTTAAAATAATCAAACCTAAGTCCTAGATAGAGCCTCAAGTCTCTTAACCTCTGAACACTAAACTAGAATTTTCTTTAGAAAGTTGAAGAGAAGAATGCATCTAGACTAGGCAACTGGCAGTGTGACCTGCCCAGTTCATTGGCTACCTAGAATCTGCTTGGACCCTTCGGTTTGAGCATTACTTTAAAACTTTCACATCTTACCTTAAAATTTTTGACTACTCCCAAGCCATATACAATTTCTCCAGATGGATCCAGTCAAGGCTGCACTTATTTACTTTCCTGGTAACAACACAAAGTACAAGATAGCTATCTGGAAAAACAAAAACAAAGCAAACCTCAGAAGTAAGGAAAAGAAGGATGCTAGCATCAAATTTCCTATTAGTAAGGATCTAAGGCACAGTATGAGCTGCACTGTGTAAGGCACATATGGGCTTATTGGTTGATTTCATTGTGGTTGTGGTAGCTTTAATAAGAATGATCCCCACAGGCTCACATTTAAATGAATCATATTTAAATATCTACGTAAGTCCCAGTAGGTAGAACTGTTTTGGAAGGATTAGGAAATGGGGCCCTGGAGGAAGGGTGTAACTGTGGGTGGACATTGAGGTTTCAAAGGTCCACACCAGGCCCAGTTTTGTTCTTCTCTTTGCCTCTTGGTTGCCTCAAGATGTAAGCCCCCTGCTATTGCTCCAGTTCTTGCCTTTCCTCTGCCATGTTCCCAGCCATGATGGTCATTGACTCCCTCTCTGAACTATAGGCAAAAACTTAATGAACTGCTTTCTTTTGTAAGTTGCCTTGGTCATAGTGTTTCTTCACAGAAATAAGAAAATAACAAAGATATTGCTCATCATTGCACCATATAGATACATAACAAGTTGCCAGAGTAATCTTTATTTTAAAGAATAAAAAGAAGAAGAAGCTTTTAGAAAAGCAAACAACAGAAAACCTGTTTTTAGACTTTGACCTACACCATGTATAACATTCTGATGAATAGAAATAGTACTGTTCTGTGCCCTGGCCGTCAGATAGCTCTTGGTTCCATTGCTAAAAGATTCTTGGATAACATCATTTCTATGGTCCCCAGAGAAAGCCATGATACAGGCTAATGTAGCTTGATCCCTTCCCACCCACACTCTTAGAGGCCACAGGACACAAAAAGGAAACATCTGTCCTTCCTAGCCAGACATGAGTTCATGTGATTATAAAAATAACATTCAAATTTTTAACATCTTTGATTTTTTTGTTGCTAGTCAGTGATAGGGGCTTTCAGCTTTTTTTTTTTTTTTTTTTTGTGGTCCTATTCTATAATTCCCGTCTCTCCACAGCTAGTTTCTATCATATGCTCATTTCTCTGGCATTCAGTTTAGTGAATATTATTTTTAACTTTTTATTGATTATTTACAAATTTAACCTCTGCACCCCAATCACATTCATCTCCCCCATCTCTTCATGTCCTTGCAACCTCCCCCCTACAAAAGAAAACAAAAATAAAAATAAATAAATAGCCAACAACAACAAAATCTTGCTGTGGAAGCTTCGGTGCATCACAGTGTGCCGCACAGTGTACCCTTTGCACAAATAGCTTCATTTGCTAATGTCCCTTGCAATGAGTCTTCAGGCTGGCTCAAGACCTCTGGCTTCTGCTACACCATCAATATTGGATCCTCACCAGGACTCCTCTCTATCCTGTGTTGCCCTGTGTCATGGAGATCCCACAGCGTTGGATCTTCAGACCATGCTCCTTCACACACTCCAGCTACTCCTAGATGGCATAGATATTGGGGTAGGCCAACACAGAGCCCTGGATCTGGGCCTAGGTGGAAGCTGAGGTGGTCAGCCCTCCAGCACCCCTGCACCCATTCCATGAAGGCCAGCTCTACCACTTTGTGCAAACAATGGTCAGGGCCTGCTCTACTGTGCTGCCCAAGCAAGGTACAGAACCTACTCTCCCAAATGCTGCAGCCAGTGAGGGGTAGTAAAGCTCTCTCCCCACTCACAACTGAGGGCCAGCTCTCCTGCCTGTCACAGGCAGCAAGGGGCAGGGAAAAGAGGGCATCTCTCCCGTGCACATACCACATAGAAGACAAGGGGCAGGGACAGTTCTGCTCTCCTGCCCTTGGAGCGAGCTAACCTGCCTGCCAGAAATGTAACATGGAGCATGTCTTCTGGGCCCATAGAAATACACTGTACATGAGGGGACTGGCCAGCACTCTTGTGCTCACACCCTCAGGGTCAGCTCAGCTGAGGTGAGGGCCAGTTCTCCTGTTGGAAACCCTTGGAGCTAGCTCACCTGCCCGACACAGGTGGGGAGACAGCAAGAGGGAATGAATATTATTTTCATCTTAACATTTTCCTCCAAAGATTTGGAAGATACAGGGGTTAGACTTATAGAAGGAGGGCACTAACTAGCAGTAGACAATGCAGGCCAATATTTAAAATGTTGAATTTTTCCTCATAATATCACTAATGTGGAAGTGTGGGTCTGCATATGGTCTTTGCATTGAAATAATATACAAGGTCTGAGTCAAGTGTTCTTATGCTATACAACAATGATAAAGTCTAGAGCCTAGAGTGTGGGTCTCAAGGCACCCATTCTGGCTCTTTTCTTCAACCTCTTACTTCTGTGAAGCCTTTATCTGAAGTATAGTGTGTCTGTTTTTAAATACCTATGTAAGCATATTTTTTCTTTTCTTCTCCTTTCTCTCAAGATAAGTCTCTAACTCTGAAATCCCGGGCATTCTAGGGAGGCATCGGGTTTATTCATATTACTTTCAAGCAGATGTCAAAGTTCTGCAGCATTCTGAGAATCAGAAAACAAATCTACATATTAAGACATTAACAAGGTTAATTCAACCGGGTTAATGATTGAACGGTGGGCAGAAATGACCACATAAGAAATCACAAGAACTAGAGTCAACTGCAAAATGTACAGCTTGTGAATATTTTAAAGAAAATATTTTAAAATTACTCATTTATATACCCTTATACAAATCTCCATGTTCTGCTGCTGGGATTATCTTCTTTTTACTACAAATATAACAAAAAAACAAGAGTTGTATTGTCACTAAAATAAAAGGTTGGCCTTACCATGTATGTCTCTCAACAGAGCTCTCTTCCTAACTGCTTACTCTCCCCAAGGAGTAGAAGCCATTCAGAGTGTGTGTAAAAGGCAAGCAAGTGTCACAATGCTATGTCCCAATTGTACTTCACGAAACATTCTATTAATTTATACTGCCGCTTAAAAAAATCTCTACAAGCTTACTGACTTCCTGTCTTTTGATCCTGCAGCTGAGAAGCCTTACTGGGTGAAAACCCAAGTTCTAATGAATCTGTGCTCCCTTCTGAAAGCTCTAAGGGATAATAGAGGCTCCCCCATTCCTTAGCTTGTTTCTATTGCTGTGATAAAACACTATGACGAAAAGCAATTTGAAGACAAAAGGTTTAATTTTCTTACTCTTCCATATCTCAATTCATCATCAAAGAAGTCAGGGCAGGCACTCAGACAAGACAGGAACCTGGAGGCAGGAGCTGATGCAGAGACCATGGAGGAGTGTTGCTTACTGGCTTACTCTTCATTGCTTGCTCAGCCTGCTTTCTTATAGAACTCAGGATGACCAGCCCAGAGATGGCCCAACCCACAATGGGCTGGACCCTCCCCCATCAATTACTAAGTAAAAACACGGCTTACAGGCTTGCCTGTTGCCCAATCTTATGGAGACGTTTTCTCATTTGACATTTCCTCCACTCAAATGATTCTAACTTGTATCAAGTTGACCTAGAATAACCAGCATAGAGCCCTTCCTCCATTTTCAAAGTCATCAAGACTGCATGTGACATGTTCCCACGTGCCCATCTTCCACTGACCACAACGAAGAAACATGCTCTGCTTTTAAGGGCAGTTGTAATTTGACCGAACTCAACCACATAATCCTGGACAATTTCTTCATCTCAAAAATTTTCATTTAATCACCTTAATAACACATTTATAGGTCCTAGGGAACCAGGTCGCCATAGGAGTCTACTTTCCTGCCTCCCATAAATGTTAATTGGATGAAAATAGGGTATAGTTTTGTACAGAATAATGAATGTTTTGTGATGTCAGCTGTGTGCAGAGGAGTAGCAAGAGTTAGTAAAAAAAAAAGTAGCTGGATGCAAAACTGATCAGGAAAGTAAGATTGTAAATGCTAGCCACCATGAAAAAGATCGTTCACACACGTTTGCTTACTTAATCTTGAGGAAATTTCATTTTTCATAACTTACTATACTAAAAAAATGAAGATGAGTCAAACGAGAAAAATGTGTTTAAGAAAAGTATTTTAGGCACATTACATAGATTTAGCAATTCTCAAATGCAAGAGAGGGGATAACAATTTATAAACTCCATAAAGTAGACGTTTAGAAGCCATAGCTAGGAAAAGACTAGGTGTTCAGGTTCAACCACATTTTGACAGTGGACCAGTGCAGCAACCCCACCACTGTCTTCATTCTATTCTCCCTTTGTTTTCTGTCATTTCATTGTTTTCAGCATGCAGTGCAAAGTTTGGCGACCGCTTTCAATTCTGCATGACTAATGAATTGTTCATCTGTGAGTGGAGGTTCCCTGGTGCAAGCCCTGTATGAGTTTCTACTCCTCCCTATTCAAGATGACATCCTTGATGGTGGCATTGATGTCTGTGTTCACAGACCCAGCTGAAAACACAAATGAGAGACCAGCATTCTTTTTAAAGCCCTTGGTCTTAAACTGTGTCCTTTGTTGCAGGCACAATTAGCCTGCAACTGATGCTTCCTTTACTTGCAGAACACATGGTAATCTTAATACTGAGTCTCAAACCTGTTCCTTGCTTTGTCAGTTATTTTTGTCTTTAAAAAGTTAAGAGTTTTGCTATAACTGCCTTTTAAGTGCCTCCAAGCAAGGCTATTGTGTATGTCCCGACTTTCCAATTGGAGCTGAATACATAGCCAATGCCAATGAAGTCCTATAGGAATTTCCCCATTAAAAACAATGACACAGGATACATAATCCTTGAAGCTCATAGCACAAAATTTGGTTCTCAGTAGCGCTCCACAGAGGAAATAATGAAGTTCATATGCAAATAAGATAAACCTAAAAGCAATAGTCTTCCCTCTAAGAAAAAAATCAGAATTTCAATTTTGCTTTTGCAATTGGTAATCACATTGAAAATTTAAGATACCCGAATCTAAGGTACCTTAGATACCTGAACATAGATCTTGACATTTCAATTCAATGCATACAGCATGCATCCAGCACTTGTGATGTGCAAAGTATAATTCACCACACTGTGTCAACCTGAACTTCAAAACAACCCTAAGAAGCAGGACCTATGTATTATAAGATATTCTTTCCACAAGAACATCCTAGTGTTCTTTCCATACGTATTATAAGAAAAACCAAGATATTTCTCTACTGTCTTGGGATTCTGGATTTGGGCTTCCAGCTGGGCTTGAATCAGCCACTTCTACTAGGACAGAACTTGATAAGAGGAGCCCAATCTAGAAGTCATGCCAAATTACAACAGTTGAACAACTGAATGAATGAGTGAGCTAAACCTACCGTGTCACAAAACATACATTGGAAGTGTAGAGATAAGTGTACGTCCATATATGAAAACAATAGCCATGACTAATTGAGCACTAACTGCGTTCAAACGACCCACATGGGCTTCTTCTGTGTGGTCAATATACTTTAAATAACACTGTATGAACCTCCACCACCACCCTTACAAATAAGGAAACCAAAACATGGAGAGGTCATGAGGTTTGTCTAAGGTCAGACCCTCAGTAATTAAGAAAACTAAGCATGAAATTCAATTCTCTGGTTCCATGGTCAGAAGTCATACCTTCTTACCACCACTGGATTTCTGTCCCTAATATAATATATATCACCAAGAGAAATACAGGAGGAATCCAAGATTTGGTTACTGCCTTAGTACGGTCAGACTACTGTAACAAAAATAATACAAGCTTACATCTTACAGGTTCAACAACTAAGAAGTTCAAGTTTAAGAGCAGGTTTAATGTCTGTTTCACAAAATGATAGACTCAGGGCTGATACCATAGTTCATAGATGGGAACTCTTCCATCATCCTCATCTAGAAGAAGAGACAAAGCCTCTTTTGGGATTTTTTTTTTTTCACAAGAACTCAAGGCCCATTATGCCAAAAGGCCACACCTGAAAATCACTTTGCTCCCAAAGACCACATCTCACCTTGGTAATATATATACTCCAGTATCTGAGTTTTGTAGGGAACATAAACACTCAAATCCAAGCTGCTACATTTTATAATCCAAACTATTGCTTCAAGGAACACAGAGGTTTGAGAACATGAAATTGCCCATATATGTGGACAGAAAAGGTGACAATAATCCAGTGATATTGGCAGCTGGGATCTAATCATCAAGACATGGATGCAGGCTAAAGAGAACTTAGGTTATGATGAGCAGCAGGCCTGCCATGATACCCAGGCCACATACACAAGGCACTGTAAGTAACCACCTCTCCTGTAGGCTGGTCCAGACTTTGCACACCAAGGAAGAGCTGAGCCTCTGGTGAGTCTATTGGGTGCCATACAAAGTATTCTGGAAAATTTTAGGAATGAGGCTCCTATGAGAAAACGGTATTTTTCTGCTTCTCAAGCAAACCTTACCTCTTATCTCTGCCCCTAACATTACTATCAGCACCATTGGTGCTAATTTTTGTGTTGTACAAATCAAGTTTTAAAATCCACGGTTGATATATCCGGTCACAGAAATGGAAGAACCAAACTCCTTGGTTACTGAAGCCCCCCCCCCCCCCATCATTTTCTCATAACTGCTCTGGATTCGCCCAGCCATATGCAATGCTTTCCCTGCTCAAATGTCCATAGAAATTTGCAGTTCTTTACTGTGCTCGACATTCCAACTCTGCAAGTCACAATACCCTCCTAATTCTACTTGGTATATCTAAGAAACAAACAAATAAACCCTGCCTACCCATTTTTTGTCACGTGTCATATCCAGAACAATCTCTATGTTCGATGGAAAAAAAAAACCTTCGTGAAGGTTTTAAATATTTGATGGGCTAGATTTGGCTAGACAATGTGGAATAACCTTTATAGATACTGGAGCCACAAGTCGGGAAATATTAAGAGACTTAAGAAATTGGCTTCATTTCTGGCTTTTTATGCTGAACAGTCTGGATGAGTAATTACCATGTATAAAACTCTGAGCTAAGAAATAAAGAATAATCAAAGATAAATAAAAAATAAGGTTTTATTAACTACCTGAAAGAAAACTCCTTGAAACCTTTTCTTTTCATAGAAAAGTGGCTGGATATGGCATTATTCTCGGCTTTGAAGATAATTTTGCTTTTTTTTTTTTATTGAGTTGAACTGAACTGAACTGAATTGAAACTGAATTGAAAGAACCAGATTAGCAGGAAAAACACAAACGTAGGCCTGATATAACGTAGTAAAAAAAGACACAAAGTCACCTAACAAGAAAAAGGGTGTACATGACGTACGCATATGAAAACCAAAATATCCAAGCGTGTGTTTGCCTCCATGATCACTCCCAAACAGGACAACTCACGTCCTATTGGGCCGAACTTCACTCCTGCTCATTTTGAAAAGAAAAAATGACTGCCAGAAAGCAGTTTTAGGAACCTTCTTGCCCACAGCCAAGCAGGGCAGGCGAGGGGGTGGGAGCGGTAGAGGAGAGAAAAAGCCCCATCCTCCGAGAATGTATCCACCCTTCTTCTGAAGTCAAGTGTTAGTGAAGGCAGGTGACACCGGGACTTCCAGCGTCACCTGCCATCCTCTCCCTTCCCTCTCCATAGACTCCTCCTTTCAAAAAGTCCTAACCTTGAAGCACTCTGGTGTCTAAATCCATTTTTGCCTGTAGCTAGTCGGTGTCTATATTTAACCCCTTGCGTCATAGTTTTTTCATACATAACATTAAAGAATGTAACACAATGATTCCTAAGATCTCCTCCAACTCCAAAAATGTCAGGATTCCATTTTTGTGGCTCCGTGGTGATTCCGATGCCTTTTCATCCACGTTAAGTGGAAAAGGTAGGGCACTGCGCTTGCGCAGCAAGTGCTCCTCCACTGAGCTGTAACCTAGCCCATTCTAGTGAGCGCAAAGAGATTGTTGTTTCCCAAATTCCATTAATCCACATGCTCTTTCCACTATTTTTAATTTCGATTATATCACTTACGTTAAAATTTTTCTTAAAATTAAGTTATTTTCATACTTAGCTATATTTAACTTTCTCCTAATTTGTAGTATGCCTACAACCATAAATATTTGTCTTACTTGTGTTTTTACGTGCTGTATTAAAATAAATGTATAACCATTATTTTTGTCTCCTGTGCACTACTGTGCACAAAGATTTTTAAAACATATATTCCATTCAACCAGAATTTTCTAATATCTTGATTACCCACTCCTAAATAGATTTGTGCATTACCTGGAAAACAATTTGCAAAACAGATTTTTAAAGTTCAAAGTAAATTGGAGAAAAGGCTACATTACATTTGAACCTTGATAAATACTTAATAACCCATAAGACAAATAGTCACGAATTACAAGAGTGGTTTTAAGCACTGTGCTTCTGTGGCGTCAACCTGTCCTCTTGGTTTTGGTCATTATAAAACAGGAGTTACAATATTGCAAAGTTTATTTCTGCCATTGATTTGTGTATTTTACAAAATGAGACTCTTGAACAATGAGGGACTCATTGAATAAGGAACCATTAAGACAATCTGTTTTCTTTCTTTTTCTCCTCTATCTAGTCTCTTCTGCCTAAAATGTCTTTCTCACAGAACAGAAAAGCATGAAGATATAGCTCTAACTGTGTCTTTAAAAAAAAAAAAAAAGAGGTTGTTTACTTCTTGAATTACTGTGTGTGTGCATGTGTGCCTCTGTGGTGTGTGTGTGTGTGTGTGTGTGTGTGTGTGTGTGTGTGTGTGCAAGCTTTGGTCCTCAGGTGGAAGTACAGCTCCTGTGCTTTCGTCCTCGAAGCTGTTTTTCTGGAAGGGAACGGAGGCAGCTGTGTTTACAGCTCAAGTCTTGGCATACATTTACCAGAATCTATTATTCATATCATTCAGTATCAGGGAGAGATCTCAGGCCACCTGTCTATCTGACAAATTCACCCTTTTGTGAGCTTTCTGTTCATAGCAAATTATGTTCACATTGATGAATTGAGTTTTTATGAGCATTGCTAACTAACATTCTCACAGAAGGCCAGGGGCAAGAGCCTGCAAGTGTTTCTGGTCTACAAGTAAATGATTTAAAAAAAAAAAAAAAAAAAAAAAAAAAAAAAGCAAAAGAAAGAAAGAAAGAAATGCTAGTGTTTAAAGACAATTTGCCATGGAGGAGTAGTTAAATCTTTTGGCATTGATTTAATATTTATAATTCCAAGAATTTCCATAAATTATTGCACATAAATTATTGCTTATATAACAAACAAAACATGTGGGGAGGGGGGGGATCCACACACTATATTTTTTGGTGGCACCGAATATCTGGGATGTATCCTACGTCTTGACAAGTAACCAGGGCAAAACAGAGAGTTGAAGGATGACCGACATTAGTCAGCTCAGCACTTTTATACGGTAATGTGGAAAAGTCACAGCAATTATAGCCTGGATTCCAGCTTGCCATTTCCATAGATACAAAGCGGATTTCTACAATCTCTAGGAACTCTGGTGGTTATGATACTAAGCCATGTGGCAAGAGTTGAATGAGCGAGAGCAATCTTTCACAAAAGGCTAACAGAATCTGAGCTTCCTAGATTTGGTGGGTGGGAGAGCCCCAGTGTTCATGATGAAAACGTAGCTTTCCTTCCGTTCCCATGTAGAGAACGCCTCTTCTCTCAGCCTTCTCTGCCCCTCCCACTTACTCTGCCTCTTATTTTGCATTTCATTTAAAGCAACCGAAAGAGAGGAGGGGTTGAACAAGGAAGATATGCTCTACTTTTACTGTGCCCACATGTCAAGGCTCTCATTCAGAATTTACTCACAGTGATAAGCCTGCTTAGGTGCCAGATTTTCTTGTCAGTATAAAAAATTTTAAAGCAACAAAATGAATTCTTTTACAAAGTACAGTAATGAGCAAAATTAATAGAAATGATTTCCCCCCCTTTGCTTCCCAACCCCAAACCTAAACTCACATCACCAGCTTTGGACAGGTACAGTCTTATTCTGTCAAATTATAGCCAAAGTCAGTGGAAAATTCTAAACCACTTTACAGCAGCCTGCCAAATGTGCCAGACACATCACCTTTCAATGCAAAGACACCATAGCACAAAGAACGGCTTGGCATTATCCCCTGAAAAGGCACACCTTTTCAGGGAGCAAATGGGAAGTGGCGCCTGTGAGACACCATATGGGAGGAAGCCGCACCAGGCTCATTCCTCCTTCCAAACGCCACAAGCTGCTACCTCATGGTGGTGGTGGTGGTGGTGTGTGTATGTGTGACTCTCAGATGAAATCAATGACAGCCAACTGGCTACCTGGCCCCAGTGTCAGCTGGACCACTGACCATTCAAGAATACATCAGAATATGACCCTATGCTTTAGTGGCCACTGATAAATAAGACACCCTGTTCTTCACGTTTATTTAGTAGTGTGTATGCAACTCTTACAGGCTTCCCAGTAGCTGCCATCACCTTCAGATTTATCAACAGAATAAAAAACTGGGTTTGTGATCTTCAAAAAAAATGAAAATATAGGCAGTTTTTACAGTTCTTCTGGACTTTCCTGTTCATCTCTAAACATCTTAGAGATAGATGCTTCTGATAGTGTGTGTGTGTGTGTGTGTGTGTGTGTGTGTGTGTGTGTGTGTGCTATAGCATGGCACATGTGTAGGCAGATAGGACTGCTTGCAGGAGAAAGTCTGCTCATTCTAGCATGTGGGTCAAACTTAGACCATCAAACTGGATGCAAGTGCCCTTTCCCCCTAAGCCACCTTGGCAGTTGTTACATTATATTTTTACATTTCTTTTGGTTTTTATTTTACTGTTCTATTTAAAGTACATTTTGACAGGCACAAAACAACACAGTCTTGCCATCATAGGTTTGATCAGAATTTTCTGTGGTGAGCACAGTGACCATTCGCAGCAATTTATCCATAAGAGTTCAGGTTTCAGATAGTGTCCTTGTATCCAATCATATATTCCTATTTTACTTAAGAGAATGGGGTAAACGCAACTAATAAACAAGACCAGTTTCCCACAATAATTGTTCACCCTAAAATTGTGAAAAGAGATGCAGGATCTAGAGAATGAGAGTTTCCACTAGAAGCAAATTTTCTGCTAGTGAGCGTTCTCTGATGAAGAAGCCATGGCAGACAGCACTCTGTAGGTCAGGGCCATCTTCACTGTGTCAAGCAGCAAAAAGGACCGCCATTTTGCTCCCTGGAACTACTACAGCGTGTTAAGCATTTTCTAGAAGGCTGAGAGTTGGCTGCAGCTGGCAAAGCATTGTTCCTTTTTTTAACTCATGTGCTAGGTATCTTCAACAGTGTCAAACAAATTTGTAGAGCTGGTGATTAGCTGCCCAAAGAGCATAATGTATGCATTATTAATTAAAGAAGGTAAGTTTGGCTAATTGTCATTTCTATACAGTAGCAGTGCACTAAGATACATTTTAACAATCTATAAATAATTGATAATTTTTTTTCTTTCATCTTCCTTCCTAGTTTGCATAAAACTAATGACTTGGTAAATGTTACTCACTTCAAAATATTCTACCGCTTCTATGAAAATTAAACTAACACTGTAACCTTAGCAAATAAGATTTTCCCCCTTTTATTGCAAGTTTTTTTTTTAAGAAAAAGGATAGAAAATATGACACTTGTAACAAAAATGTGATTCTGTGAAATCCAAATGAGAATCATAAATAATATAAAATCACCATTAAGAATGTGACTGTAAGTATAAGAAATGGGATTGACTTTATAAATATCAAGACTCAAAACCACAATCACATATACCCATGAACATGCTTATATGCATGCATATGAACCTACATATGTGTGTGTGTGTGTGTGTGTGTGTGTGTGTGTGTATATATATATATATATATGCATGTACTTGTATATTTGTGTATCCCAGCATACTCAGACACATTCCCTCTTCAGGGCCTGAATTTATGTAATCCATATGCAACTCTGGATTCCTACCCAGCTCTTTCCTGGTATTGTGGCATTTGCTGATTACTCTGTGAATAATCCCCTAAACCTCGTCAGTTGGGGCGGGGCACAAAATTTCCTCAAGTAAAGGGATTGAATGTCCTTCCAACATGCTGTGTCAATTTGATAATAGCACCTAGCAGGATCTTTGTAAGGGGAGATTGCTGCAATAATAGCTACTTCTCCTTCTGGGGGCAGTTCTATTATTTCTATAAATCTATAATCTGTCAGTGTTGGATAACAATATAAAAACTTACTTCCTCATTTTCAATGTAATGGCAACTGAATACATTCCTGGGTTTATGGATGGCACTGTAATTTCTTACATTTATTTTATTGGAAATATGCTGTGATTATTTAAAAAAAAATTTTTTAAGAAGACCTACAAACTACCGTCTAAGTGACATATTGTTATTTAAGCCTTCGTTTAGTTTTACATATGCTTCATTATGATAAAAAACAGGTTGTAAGGACTGATTCCATGACCTCTGTTTCTCATTTTAACCCTACTGATATGTCACCCATGGCAACCTTAAACTGATTTTAATAGAGTCAATCCTATTATTCATTTAAATTGAGGTGCAAGAGCACTTAGACCAGGGAAATTTGCATTCAGCAAATGGGGATTTGATGAGCAGAAATGATAAGATATATGTTGTATAACATGGCCTATTTTGCTAGCAAATAAACAGCTCTTGAAATTGATAAACTTCAGAATATTTTATCCTCAAATGTTTATACATAAATGATTAAAATGCATTAGCAATTCTGCTTTTGAAAAAAACATATTGGGAAAACAACACAGTTGTGTTGCTTAAATTTGTAATTAACAAATTTATTACTAATTCTGTTCAGTTCTTTAATATGCTGCATTCCTGAAGAAGAACATTAATACACAATGGCAGGAAGAAGCTAATTTTAAGACTTTGGAGAAATGAATGTCTTTTAATGCTGTGTGTTTCTCTTATCTACATGGCACATTATTGTAATAAGTACATTCAGGAATAATTTCTTTTCAAATATTTTTACAAATCTTTCTCTTATTTGCATGCAAGTAAGTTGTCAGCTTAAATCTTTGAAATGCAAAATATATCTCATTTCTATATTTCATCAAGGAGCCTTTCATGTTTAATAAATTACAACTTAGATCCTCGAAGACTTTGTTTTTCATTAACTAAAAGCAAAAGGATACATTTAAAATCTTAATCACAACCTGCAAGGGTATTTGCATGTTGCTGATATTTGTCTTGATGGGGCTTTTAATATTTGCAAACTAATCCAGAGAGCAAGGTTATACCAATAATTTCTGAAGACAAAAAAACTTTCTGTGTTATTTTCTTTATTATATTCATCAAGAACTTTGAAAAGAACTTTCTGTGGGTCAGCTTCCACAATCCTTATGCTCTTGTGCACGTGCACCTCTCAAAAGATTTTCAGAAGCACTCACATCTCAGAAACACTATTGGAAAATAGGTAGAAGAATATCACACCTCTGCATTCAGTTTGGCCTTTTCTTACTATGTGATCGTATTAGGCAGAATCATTATTAACCCCACACAAGCAAGGTAAACCACTCCTTCCCTCCCCAGCTACCACCTCTGGGTGCTAAACAAAGGTGTCCACTGAAGAGAAATCAAAGGGTACCCTTCCCTTTCTTCACCTTGACATCAGTTCAAACAGGATGATAATGTTTCTGCCTTTTTGCTTGTTTTAGTTATTATTTTTTACATTGGTCAAAAAAACCTCAGCTGATCTTATAGAAAATCTGCACAATCTGGATGGGGCAGAAACGAGATGGATCATCTCATCTCAACAGAGACAAAAAAAAAAAAAAAAAAAAAAAAAAAAGTCTTGACAACTCAATATCCTTATTAGGGTTGTAGGGTCCCATGGGCCACTGCAATGCAGTGTCACACAAGAGGCAAACTTCTGAACTTGCTGCCCTGAGACCTTCCCTTAATCTTTTACTGTGGAATGAAAGATCAAAAACCCCAAGCAGTTTTAAAAATATGCAGCTAATGTCATGCAGTTAAACTGATGTAGCATGCATGTTGTTTTGCAAGCTAACAGGTTAAATATGGCTTTGCTTTAAGATTCTCGTCAAATTTCGTTTTTATAGAGAAATTTCTGAAAGCAGAAGGGGTTGAGGGAGGGTGAGGTAAAAAGAAATAAATCATTGTAGTCTCAGGAACAGTAATCCTTGTTGAGGATTTTGGCTGATTGATATAAATAACATCGCCCCGCCATCTGTCCGAAGAGGGACCTTTCCAGTCAGTGTTAAGCTGCAACGGCAGAATAATTAATGAATGGTGTCCTTTGTGCTGGTAATAAAGACAAGACAAATTATGTTATAATCCAACTGCTGCTCATTTGTCACAGCCAAATAAAATGTCAAATAAAAGTGAGGGGGGCACTGTGTTTGTTTAACGGACGGCATGCTACCTGTTTCTATTGTTGACAGACAACCCGGAGTGTAAGTTTTGAACGTTACAGAATAGGAAAACCTCTGAACTCAAATCGCATTTCCTTGAGAACTGGGGTGGGAATCTAGCGAGATACAGGGGGGGGGTGAGGGGGGGCTGGCAGAGAAACAGTGAAGTAAGTTTTAATTAGAGTGCTGTAATGCCACCCGCTCCTCTGAGTTAAGTCGGTTGCGATTGCAGTGCAAAAGCTCTGCCTGCAAAGTCCAAGTTCAAAACACAGCTGAGCTATTTGCAAATCTGCAAGAATTCGGTAGAGCTCTCATCTTACATTTTCAGGATAGACGCATTCATCCAGTTGCTCGGAAAGCCAAATAATGAAAACGGAGCCGGGATTTAGCAAGTCCCGCTGGGAATTACCTATGATGGAGGGCAGGGCTGCACCTCCTCAGAACATGCTCCTGCTGTAAAGATTCACAGACCTGGCATTCAGACAGGCATCTGTCGCTTGCTCTAATGCCAGTTCATAGTATACATACAAACATCTGCTTCCGTGCACAAAGGGATACAGAGCGCTTGACAGGTCTGTGTTAGCCGGCTTCGCAATGCCAGTTCTTTATGCAAAAACCCTAATGCTTCCCGGCAAGCCATTAGAAGTGATACAATCAGCCCAGGCCCCATTAAGCCATCAGTGTCCACCTGTGATAAAGATGGCCATTTGTTTTCTTAAAGCCCACTTAATGTCTGCTTAACTCAATTTGTCAGGAAATGTAGAACAATTTCCTCACAGTCTGAAATTTGGTAGTGGTTCAAGTCAAAGGCCAGGTCTCGTCCTATTCAAATGATGGAATAAACAGTCTTCACGTTGAATCTCCCTGAGGACCGAGTGTTTACTTTTTCTGGAAAATATGTTGCTGGAAAGGGAAAACATTTGCATCCCTTTACCGTTTTTTTTTTTTTTTTTTTTTTTTTTTTTTTTTTTTTCCTGAAGTCCTGGAATATATCTAGCAGGGAAGAGGGCTGTGGCTGGATTATGAAAAAAAAGAAAAAAAAAAACCATAAATTTATTTTCTTTCTTAATTCAGCCAAAAAATGGTTTTAGGAGAAGAGCCTTTGCAAAATGTCACAGCAGTGATCATTCCCCTCTCTTTAAAATATCCCATTGTCAAATATACCAACTTGGTTCACTTCTGCTTAGAACATTTCTGGATTGCTTGCATTTACAGCTATTTGTTGGAAATTGGCATTGTCTTTTTATATACCCTTTAGCACAGAGAATTTTAAGGTATTTTTGAGAAACAAGAAAGTTCTTAGGAACTTACGTTGATCAGATGTGGGAGCTTATGTTGCTTCTGTTCCAAATCACTTTTAGCCACGTGGCCATTGAAGTGAAGACTCGGAATGTATTTCTACGGTTAACCAACAGGGGGCTCCCTTAAGCATTTCAGGTATAGTGGGGCCGAGTTCAGCAAACTTGTGCCCCATGCAAAATAAACATCAGTTTTGACCAATATCTAATCAAATATTTACTGTCCATCCAACAACTTCTATATTCTAAGATTTGACTCTCAGATCCTTGTATCTCTTAGTGTACATGAGAGCTGGCTACCGGTTACTAAAGCATTTCTCTGTTCACGGCTTGTGTGTGAGATCCAATAAACAACGAAATCAATTAATTACCTGGCTAATTTGATCAGCGAATACTAATTGGGTATCTATCGTGTTCAGAAAACTGAGGCAAATTGAGGTTTAAGTATGTGCATTAGCTGAATAACTACCTCATTTTTAATTTTACAAGTAAAAAGAACCTTAATAGGAATGGTTTCCAAAGAGAAGAGAAATCAAGGCTGGATGGTGGTGAATTGGGTTCTTGCAAACAAGAAAGCAGCTGCCTATTTTTTTTTTTCAACTTGGCAATATACCAACAGCTTTGCTTCTGTGCGGTGGTGTTGTGTGTACATGGCTTGTATGTTTCATATTCCACTATTCTAAGGTGCAGTCCAGTAGACAATAGGACACCCTAAAAACTGAGATGATTGAGGAAGAACTAGAAGTTGGAGTATAAAACTAGATTCACACAACAGAGTGCAGGGTCATTGCCCCTTCAGATTGCAAACATACTGTCCTCCGAGTTTCCTGCTTTCTGTACTTGCTCAACAAAAGTCTCTCCACCCGATATATTCAACCAGGAGGAAAAAAAATGGCCAATACAAATACATTCTACTCGATTCTGGAACACAATCACAAAAAGGTCAACAGCACCACCAGTACCTAAAGGAACGTCTTAGAAAAAAGGCATGTGGTTTTTCTAGACCTGCTTTGACCTGTGTAAGGAGTTAACTTTTCTGCAAAACCAACTAAACCAAATATTCTCATATTACAAACACTAAGCCTTAATTGTATTGTCATAAACCCATACTGCCATAAAAATAGGGAAATACATACTATTTATCCCAACTAATATATGAGTATATTTCTTACCAAGCTTTCTACTCACATGTTTGGATGGGTTATAATTATATTGTACCTAAACTCTTGCACAAATTCATCTTAAATTGATTTTTTTTACAGATTTTAAAAAAGCAATTAAAATGAACTTAAAGTCTACTTAAAACATAGAGAGTATAAAATGACTCCAAATTTTATGCTGACTTAGAGATATTTCCTTCTGACCTATTCACACTACACTTGTGCTAAGGATAAACATTCATAATTTCAGAGTCTATGTGATATACAAAATTGCAACATAATGCCTACTGTTTCTTCATCTTTTCACCTTTATTACTTTAACTACTTTCTCGCTACATTTCTTCAAAACAATTGTTATAGGAATACACCCTTACTAGGAATTCTTAGCAATAGATGCCAGCATGCTGCTGCTCTCTCTGGACAGCTTTGTTTTACCAGAGGAAGAGAAAGCAGATGCAGTCTCTTCCAGCACAATGTCTCAGTAGAAGTTTCTTACTAAACTCCAGACTGAGCAACACAGGTCGTTTGTTTTGAAAGGTTGCCACGGATCTTCTGCATCTTCACTTAAATTGGTGTTGCAGAAACTGACAAGCATTCCTGGTACCTCAGCAAAACAGAAGCCAAAGAGCAGTGATGCAAATGGTTTCCTGGATTTGGAATCCAAACCAAGTAGATGCTTAGTTTCCCTGTAAGGTCTCTGTTCTTGAGACATAAATTCAGACCCTTCAGTGGGCAGACAAATAAGTTTCAAGTTCACTTTCAAGAAAGATGTGGTATTATCCATCTTGCATCAATGAGAATATCCTTCTAATGACTTAGCAAACAAATGGCAATTTTGAGTATGTAGATAATTTGGGGTACACAAAATTTCCCCTCTAAACTTATTAGATCTTGTTTTGGTTTTTATCTTGTTTTTATTGGTGTTTTGTTTTGTTGCATTTGGTGAGGAAAGTCTTAGGTAAGCCTGTGAGTTTATTTATTTAGTCCTGTTTTGAGTTCAATGCTTGTAAGAAAATGCTTTACACTCATCATTTAAAAGTCTTACCACAATATTTCTCAATAGCGTATCTATGCAATTATCAGTTCTATTGGCTTGGAACCTGTCTCCTTTAATACTGACAAAAGGTTGTTTTGTTTTTTTTTCCTTATCCACAGGCATTTTCTTTAATTCACCTTTGATCATGACACTTAGATTTCTATAAGTCATTCAAGTGTTATGGTTTTTCCAGAGTGTTTACATACCTATAAATCAACTAGCTCACTGACATCCAGCATCTCTTGTTCATTGCTGTTTATGTTTCCAAATTCTAGGGAAACTTCTGTGGTTTGTGGTCCATATCACTGACTTAATTTTCTATAGTAACAATGTGGCCTTTGATGGGATTTAATTTTTACTTTACCCTTGGTTCTTCCTCGGCTTTCAGTATCATTTTATCATATCATATTCATTCCCCCCTTATATCTGTCAGTTTTCAGTGCATCACATTCATAAAATCCAATGGATACTGAATTCAGCCTAATTGTCTTGTGGTCATTGTGAAATTTCTAGACTTCTCTGGACACTCTCCATTTTTCGGAACTACTGCTTTTTCATATGTGTTGAAGACTAAGTTCATCTCAGAGGCAGAACTGGATCCAGCACTTTATGTATGTTTCCTTTAGCCTCCTAGTTCTATTCTAGTCTGGAACTTTTGTCCTGGTGATTCAAGTGATAGAGTCATAGTCCTGGTTCTCACAACTCTCAAAGAGTCCCACTATGCCCAGTGATTGTCTAGCACTCTCAAAGATGAAGTGCTTGCATCCTTTGAATTCCAAGAATTTATCTCTAGCAGTATTTTGTAAGTCTCCACCCAGTTTCAACCCTATGCATCTTGTAAGGAATAATATCTGTGATAGTGTGTGCCGTTAAGAAGATGTAACCGCTCCATCTTCCTCCTATAGTGTCATGAGTATTTCATCGACATTTCTATCTCTGAATTACCCTAGGTAAATAAAAAACCTGTTCTGTAGTTCAAAGGGAAGGCAGCAGATATGGAGGGGACAAGAGAAAAAATAATAACACATACAGTTACATGAATGAGGAAGAGATTACATAAATAATCCTCCTGATTAGCATACTTCTGAGGCTTTAGATATAAAATAAGACAGTTGAAGAAGGGTGGGAAGCTTCTGCCTGCATTCTGGATGGTGGACTCTACAGAACTAGTCAAAGGCCCAGGGGGTCCAACACCAGCACTTCCCAGATCTCACATGTCTTCCCATAAACTGGTCGAAAGTTCTATTATGGTACTGACTGTCAGTCTCTGTTTGACTTACTTTGAGAGGCCGAGTTTGTTTCTGAGCATCTTTGGTGGCAAGCCCCAAGAGGAGGTTTAGGTGTGCCAGCCAGGTGCCATTTCAAACCAAAAGTCACCCTTTGTGTCAGTTCCTCTATCACAGTGAGAGGCTATCACAATGAAAGCTGACATTCAAATTCTCAGCTGTGGCCTGTGCTGAGGCTTCTCCTTCACGCTGTGCCTTTACCTACAAGATCCTCCAGAGAGCTAGCAAGCGTGGTAGGTACATTGTAGCTGTTTTAGCCAAGAGTTTGCCCCTTTGAGCTTCTAAGAGGTTATTTTGGATCACAAAGTGTGAATCTGTCACTTTATTAAAATGATGGCTTTCAGATTTTTATTTTTCCATTCGGAAGATTTTTTTTCTTTCACTCATCTAAAACACACCTTATTTCTTTATTATAAAAAAAAAAAATAGTGGGATTTACATCATAGAGAAAAGTTCCTCTTGGCTTGGATCCCTGGAAAGGAGGTGTGTGAATGGCCTCAAGTTATACATTGCAGAGGAAATACCGCCCAGATGCTTCACTCAGCCTTTTCTTGGCAGACAAGTAAGAACCATACTGAAAGTGAGTTTAAATTTTTAACAAAAGAGTTCTAAAACCACACTCCATTGGAATGGGGACTAATTAAAAGAAACAGTCACCTCTCTCCTGATCGAAAAAGTAACCACTTATAATCAGAGCTCACCACACAGTTAACACTGAGTTCATCAGCAGCAAATTGGATTACTGCAAGAATTTTGGAGGTGAGGTCGCAAATGGACGCATGCTCACCCTAGTTCCCGGCCCCTCCTCTCCGAGAGCGAAGACCACCACGCAGGGCAGCACTCAGCTCTAATGAACTGGACAGGTTTTGTTGTCGGCGAGGTGTTTGCCGTTACATATTGCACATAATGTATGGCCCTGTTAGAAGGGAAAAATTGGAGTCAAAGTGGCTGGAAAGTTAGGTCTGCTCCTCAGCGTTGCGAGATTGTTGACATCTGCCGAGGTTGGAGCGCTCAGTAAGCGGGAAATGGGGTGTCACTCTGAGTGGTAGTTTACCATTATCCTGGCATCCTAATGAAGTGTCTGCAGTGCACAGAGCTTCTGGATGGCATCTTAACGCACGGCTAAGCAAAAGCACTTCACTCCCTGTCACTGTCATCCATCTGCCTGCTCCCCACTGTAGCCAATGGGATGGAACCATGCTACAATGTGCTATAAGCCATTTAGAGTTGCACATTGCATAATCAGTCCCATCAAATATGTTAAAAATGGCTATTATTGGTTATTTCCCTCAAACTCTGGCACCTGGAGTTTGATACATTAAAGTTAAACTTTCTCCAGTGCTGGGTTTTTCTTTTTTGCTATGAATTCCACACCCCCACTATCTAATGGAAAGGGGGTACATTCTCCTTTTGAGTCTTGGGAATGAACGGATTGAAAGTTATATGAATCCTCATTAAAAGCTCCCTTGTACATCACACTTGGTAAACTCAATTTACAATATAAGGGAATGGCCATCTTTGAGATAACCTTTCTTTTCTTTTCTTTTCTTTTCTTTCTTTCTTTCTTTCTTTCTTTCTTTCTTTTTTTTTTTTTTTTTTTTTTTTGGCAAGGATAACCCCAGTGGCCTCTGACTTATTTTCATCTTAAAGCACATTACTTAGTCTGCAGTGAGTTTGGGTGCTTTTGAGAGGATTCTTTAAAGACACGGAGCATTTCATCAAAATTATTTGCATCTTAAGCTATGGTTGCCAGTACCAGATAACTTAGTTTGATGCTTTAGCACTACCTAGGATAAAATTTCAGAGGAGCAAAGGAAGATGTCTGTACTAGGTGCCTCACAAATGGGCTCTGTGTGTGTGTGTGTGTGTGTGTGTGTGTGTGTGTGTGTGTGTGTGTGTATTCCTCCAAAACTTCTGTATAGACTTTGCAAGGCAGGCTACAAATCAAGAACTGGTAGTGATAAGAAGACCACAAAACTGAGGAGGGCACTTTCTGTTACAGACAGGGGCAGCACAACCAGAATCTGTTAAAATAGGGGCAGTGAGTGGCCAGGAAGGGTAGCTTTGTATAAACAAAAGGGCACAGCATAATTCGGTTGCATCAGGAATTTTTTTTACAGACATTAAAACTATGGTAAACATAACAGCAGGAAGCGTGCACTGCCGCACAGTGGGAAGCTCACAGTCTGCGGAGCGGTGCCTGGCTCCACCACCGCTAGAAGTCTCTGACTTTCATTAGCACTCAACAATTCACCCAGCTCCCCAGAAAGGGGGGAGATTCCAAGCAGCATAGCCCCTCACTAATTATTGTAAACGCTCCCAGGTTGCGGGGGTTGGGGTATGTGTGCTCCAACGGCAAGATGGTGGTAAATTCAAACAAAAGCACCATCCTGACGTATAAAAGAATAAAGGGGAGAGTGTTGGTTGCTTGCTAGTCTTTCATTAAGTTGCAAGGCAGTACGTTGTGGAGTATTAGGCCACCATTTTACAATGAAATTTTAGAAGACTGGACCAAACTGTGGGCAGCTGCTTGTGAACAACCAAAGTACAGGTTGGCTTCACAAATGGCTGCCTCTCCTGGACCTCAAATTCAACAAAGTATCTCCCTCAGCTGCTCTCGGAAACAGAAACAGATGACTCGGGAGGAAATCTGAAAGAATATCTATTTGATTCCAGAACCAGGGACCAGTGTGACAGTGCAGTAGATGTGATGCAGGTTCCTGAAAATGATGCCTCCCTCCAGTGAAGTCGCTATTGTTTCAGCCTTTTAAAAATGAAGATTGGGCTTTTTTCAGAGGAATAGGGCTCTTCTACTGATGACTACACAAATATAGAATAACTAATAAATAAAAATAATAAAATAAAAATGACAGTTTTTTTTTTAATTCGGATGATATGTGTTTAATTTTTTTGCTCAATTCAGACTCAGAATCTGAGTGGTTGATTTGTACCCACCAGCTGCTGTCTGCAGTACAGCACACCAGCTTTCCTTCATGTGTGAATATTTCTCCAGAACTCATTTGCAAAAGAGCCATAGCAATATTAAACACCATATCCAAACCTTTTTTAAACACACAAAGAAATGGAGAAACACACATCTGAACTAGACCATTGAGAAAATCCTTCTTTCAAATTTACTGCTTGCTTCACATGCTAGTATAAAATACCCCACCAAGTCCCGTTTGTGATCCATTTGAAACAATCTTGATTTGCGTAAATTGTCACATTCTTCTTGCACATTTCGTCCTAAATGCAAAATGGTAAAGAAGGCTCCTCCCTCTTCATTATAAAAGTGCAGAATTTCTGGCTTGTTTATTCCTAATGGGACACTTGAGAAAGAAGGAAATATATAAATATCTCTTTCAGAAGATTAGTTGCCTCAATCTTTTTAAAAGAGAGGATTTGTTTGTTTTCCCCCATGGTAAACAACTTGGGCTGTGCTCTGAAGTTTTCCATTGTTAGATTAATGTCATTACTTTACTGATTTCAGTCCTGCGGTTCAAAAGCATCAGAGCTTTTATGTCTAATTTCTTCCACATTCTGTGTCCATGCACTTCATTAGGACATTGGTAGTTTGAGATGAAATCTAAGCATCTTTCTGAGCAGCATGTTTAGAAGAATCTTCAGCTGCATCCTAACCTACTAAACCAGACTGAGTCTTTCAAGGTTCCAAACTAACCAAATGAAACTATTGTACTCCCTGTGAGAACTCATTTTCAATCAAAGAATTTGGGATAAGAAATGTCATAAGTACTTTATTTCACATAGAGCCTATGACGTTTTGTCTGATCAACCAATAAGCATCCTATTGATAAGGTTTAGAGCAGAGGATGATCTGGCCAGTTCTGAGAGAAGGATCAGTTAAAACAAGTGGGCGGTTTACTTCCTGTCACATTAAAGTCCTATACAACTTAAAACATCTGTGTAGTTCTTTTACATAATGTTCCAGAAATCCTGTGATTATTAATATTAATTAAATCTAGATGTATGGTTACCATATAAATGTTACCATAAAAATTATGTTTAAGAGTCTAATAAAAAAAATAGGTCATAGTTTGTTTGGTTGGTTGGTTGGTTTTTTTTTTTTTTTTTTTTTTTTTTTTTTTTTTTTTTGAGAAACTATAAAGAGAGAGAAGAGGAAAGAGAAGCAAGCTATGGTGAAAACCCTGGGCTCAGCAGCTTTCTGGGTGAAATGGCGGGACGTGACTGTGTGATTTATAATGAGAAAAGGTATCTACAACATACAATTTTCTACCTAGCTGCAAATAATAATTCATAGTGATGTCCCTTCCAGATAAAAGACCTTTGCTATGTAGGACCCATGTGGTAAAATGATCATGATAAATGTCAGACCAGTGCAGGTAACGGCTTTACAAACCATTAAGATTAGCTGGCGCTTTTTTCCCCGATGATAACGGTAACCATGCTGTGACGCTGTTTGGTAATAATATCTCAGTTCTGATAAATGCTGGGGCCAGGCAGAGCTGTTTATCATCCCCAGCTCAGAAATGCTGACTAAAGTTGCCACGTGTTGCCTGTTTTTCCTATTTCACAATTGTCCAGTTTGGAGGGGAGGAGGAAGCTGAATCATAAAATGATTGTTTTTAACCCATTTCTTCAAGGATTTTGCCATTTGTTTAAATGAGGACTGTCCTCTGCTCTACGTGTTGCTATTTTTTCCAGGTCAAATAAACTGACAAGGTTTCCACATGAAACGCTCTCTCGACTTCAGAGACCTTTTGTGGCTCACAAGTGCTCTAGATAAAATGTAATATGCCTTTCCTAAAAATCATCTTTAAACTCCAAACAGAGAAAAGTATTCTCTTAGGTTATGTTTTCCTTAGTGGTCAGATACAGCCTATCTGTGAGGTCTTAAACCCCATGTAAATTTAATCTCTCTACCGATAGAAAGAACCAGAGACTTAGAAAACTTGTGTGAAAAACACAACCCCCCCCAAAGTAGTATTTCTACTCTCATGTAAATGTACAAAGAGAATTAATATAAACAGCTGCTTAAGTATTTGGAATCTATTACTGGTTTACAGTGAGAAACACATCAAATGACACACAATGTTAAGACTTTTAAACATACTTATAAAACCAGCTATTTATAAATAAACATAATTTAAAGAAAAATTTCACAGAACTCAATTCCAAAGGAATAAACTAGTGAGCTGTTTTCCCCCTCAGGACAGATTACCACCTAAGAATAAATATGTGTCATTGGTAAGTTACGGAAATGTGTTTGGCCACCATGATACTCCCAAATTACTTTGAAGACAAAAAACGTAAGGGAGGACAAAAGAATTCTGCTCTTCCTATAAAACCTGCTGATGGAGTGTCAGACAGCACCACCACCACCCCATCACAGTCAATCCAGATAAACAGAGGCATTGCCCCAAAATGAAGAGATCAAGTTTGGTATAAGATCCAGCTTACTTGGTGACACACAAGGACCTGAGTCCAATGCTTGGCACACAAAGTGAAAAGCCAAGCATGCTAGAGCACACTTCAAACACTAGGGAGGTAGAAATGGAGATCTGGGGTCCACTAATCAGCCAGCCTAGCCACACTGGCTAGCTCTACATCAAGGAGAGACCTTGTCTCAAAACACTGACCAGAACCCTATGAACGATACCAGATATTGTCTTCTGGCCTTCCCATGCACGTACGCATGCATGCATGCATGCCAGTTTAGGTTGCTGAATTTTAGAAAATATAATCATCCTAAAATTGGTTGCTCACCAAGTTAATAACTCTCTTTAAACGTTACTTACAGTCTTACATGTCAGTGTTCTCCAAACTTCCTCCTCAAGAGAGGTCAGGATACCAGCACTCCCAGAAAAAAACAAAAAAAAAAAAACAAAAAAAACAAATACAATTGCAGTAACAAGAAAAGACAATATTTTTACTTTGCCTGAATGTATTTAAGGATACATAAAAGTAATTAATCCTGATAATTCTGAAGACCTCCCAAAATAAATTAAATGGAATTTCATCTCATTGATTTTTGAAATTCTGAATTACTTTGAATTTTTTTGGCCAAGCGAATCAACACCTCAAAAGCCTTTTTACTTCAACGAGTATCTTGGATAATCCCTTGGGTATGAAGAAAGATATAAACTTCACCGGGGACTATGTTATAATATGTCTTATATTAAAACCTCTGTCATGGCATGTTTTATATTTTGTCGGCTCCCTAGATCAAAAATTGACAAAGACAGAGTAGATTTGTATTAGCCATGGGCCACACACTCTCCTTGCTAAGTATTGTTTTCTTTATTTGTATGTGTACATATATGTTTAATTCACCATAAATAATTTACCATTGTTTAAATGATAAATTTACTTAACAATTTCTGACTCTTGACTGCTGAAGAGAGAAATAAAGAGGCAGATGAGGAAACTAAGAGGCTGGTTGGCAGTGCTTCTGAGAGCATGCTGATTTTCACTTCTGTGATATTTGGTGCTCCCTGAAGCAGCCCATAGACTTTAGAGATGCCATCTTTTATATTTAAGTAAGAAAAAGTTGTGTTTTCAATATCTGTAACTACCCGGCCAGTTTTGCTTGCTATCACGCTAATTGATTACTTCCTCCTGCATCTGGACCAGAGATGGCCTCGAAGAAAGCAGCCCCTGAGCAGCTTTTTCCATGCAAAGAATCCATGGCCTTTTGGCAATGCACTGGTTAGAGTATTCTCCATTTAAAATGGGTAAAGCACTGACATTTCCCAAGCAAAACAGTAAAAGGACATCTGTGTGATTTGTAGAGATGAGGTGACCAAGTCTAGTTTTAGGAGCCCCCCAACCACAAAGAAGGAACCAATCCTACATGTGACATGGATTCGGCTCCTGTTGAACTGTTTTAACACAGCTTATTGGTTCTTGAAACTAAACTTGCCGGGTGTCTATTGACACTGAGAATGTGTCTCCCTTTTAACTAATTATAAGACCTTGCTTTTCTGGATTCTAGAAGGCTCTGTAAGGAGCCCAGAATCTCACTAAAGTAAAAATTGTCAACCACAGATCAGTTTCAGGACCCCGGTCACACTTTGTTTCTGATGCAATGAGGCTTCTGCTTATATAAACTTTATTTACAAATTTTAAACAAAGAAGCTTTGATAGCTGACCTGTTCTATGAGAACAGATGTATCATATTCTGCAACTTGTGTCTGTTTTTTAAAGAAATTACTAAAGGATAACATATAAGGAAAAATAATTTTTAGAAACAGTATTGATGGGTAAGCACCTCTGTGCCATAGCTGATAGCAATATAAAAACATTTGTCCACATGAAGATAACTCAGCAAGCAATTAATATATGAGAATGTGTAAAACCCTTGGTTCAATAAAAATTCTGTGATCTATACATTTTTGTTATGTTTTAAAATAAATACTATGAAGCTTTCCGTTCACGGTATTTACCCATCAGCATAAAGCAAAGGAGAAATTCTAAGCACTTCTGTCAGTGCCCTCAGGGACAAACCAATTCTCTTATAAATAACAGTGTGAGTTTGAAGTATCTGAGCTTTGAAGCTCCTCTAACATGTCTCTTTCTAAGGTAAATGTATGTTATTTTAAATATCAAACAAGCAATTGTTACAACTTGGGTAATTTCCCATCCTCAACTTATCTTCCTAGTTGAAAAATGTATTGTAAATAATCTATATCGTTTACAATAGGATACCAAGTATCCTATTGTTACCACAAACAGGATACTCTGATATAGAAGGAATGTTACCCAATGATATCTCACCACATTCTAAAATGGCCACCACACAATAAGCATAACTCAACTGAAACGATAAAATTACCATATTCTAAGGACAGACTGACATACAGTAGCTACCTTGCTTTCATACAAAATATGTTAACATTCCAGAATACACTTCAGAAGAACAGCTATGTACAGTGACCTCTCTAACACAGTGATACGGTTATCTTTAAAGAATTATAGACAATCAGATGAATAAAACTTCTGTGCATTGTGTATTGGAAGAATCAAGACTTTTCTACCCATGGACCTATGTAACGTAACAGAGTGTATTTTGAAATGTGACTTAATACACACTTATAAATAAGTTAAGACAAATAAAACCACGGATGATAAGGCCAGAAAAGAGACTGGAGGTCATCCAGCCCACGATTCTTCACCATGCCAACTCTTTCCATCATCATATAACTTTATCTTATCTCTTTTCTATAAAGAATTTGGTTGTAAATGTGTTTTAGTAGTGACAGTTCTTGCAGATAAATGCAAGATAAACCACATTTTGAAAAAAGAAATGTGTCCTAAGAACCACTAATAGGGTGAATATAAAGTCACATTCTTATCATAACATTACAGTCTATTTCACATCGTAAAAGAGATATTACTTCTCCGAGGAGCACAGAATTGTATTTGAAGAAGCTGGTTTACAACTCTAGTTTGTTGGGGTTTAAGAAGAAAGGGGCCAGCAGGTCAAGAGTTGACAGAAAAATTGTTTAGAATCTGTGTTGGATGGCAAAAACTAGGGCAGACATGTCTTGTGTGCAGTGGAGGAAAGCTCCCAGTTCATAGACTAGAAGAATTAATTGACTAAGAAGGACTTAAATCATGATGATTAAGAACACAGAGTAGGCCTTAAGCTCAGTAGCACTAGAACGAAAATAGAATTCAGTGCAGAGGAAGGAGAAAAGTACAGCCAGTTATTTCCAAAAAGAGCTGTACTCTTAGTATACAGTCCAGCTAAGCGGTCTTCAACTCCCAGTGTGGGAAATGTTCCTTTACTTCCCCCGATCTTAACGTTCAAAAGAAAAAGTCAGTGATACCACAGTCTCCTTGAATTTTGAGCACTTTGTAATTAAGAGAAATTACATGCTAATAGAGAAATAGCTGAAAACCCTGTTATTTGTGTGTCCTCCAAATCAAGTGAAGACTGTTGACAATGTCATTTTTTTAATTTATTTTTTTTATTCACTTTACATTCCTACCACAGGCCCATTTCCTTCTCTCCTCCCTGTCCCTCCCTTATAAATCCCTCCTCCCATTGCCCCTCCCCTTCTCTCCAGAGAAGGGGAAGCCCATTTGCCCTGGGAAATCTAGCCCCAATAGGACTAAGCACATCCTTTCTCACTGAGACTGAACCAGGCAGTCCACGTAGGAGAAGGGGCTTCAGTGACAGGAAACAGAGTCAGAGACAGCGCCCATTCCAATTGTTAGGGGATCCACATGAAGACCAAGCTGCACATCTGCTTCATATGTGTAAGGGGGGGTGGTGGTCTAGGTCAGGCCCCTGAATGCTCTTTGGTTGGAGGTTCAGTGTCCGTGAGCCCCATGGTCCCAGGTGAGTTGACACTGTAGGTCTTCTTGTGGTGTCTTTGAGCCCTCTGGCTCTCTTAGTAAGCTGTGTTATGAGTCTTAGTACATAAACCACTCCAGGCTTCTGGATGGTACTCCCGGATCCTAATGTGACACACTCTAGACCAGACTTAAAAGAGGTCCTTTCGATTTTAGTGTATCCAGTTGTGTTTGCAGATGCTTCCCAACTTAGACATGTTTACATTATTTACATTCCATGAAAGGCATATGCGAGGTTAATTTAAATAGGAAAACATTTTGTTTTTTGTAACCCTTCAAAAGATGTTGCTTGGAGTATGCTTTTAAGAGAAATAGTTACTCCTCATTCATATTTCAGTCTTCTGTAGTCCAGCATAACGTAGCCACAAATATTTATGTAACTATCCAATTGTGTGACTCTTCCAGTATATAATGTGTGTGTGTGTGTGTGTGTGTGTATGTGTTAGTAGAAAAAGAAAGAAACCTGTTTTAAAAAATTTTTAATGTAAAACATTTCTTATAGACAGAAACCACAGTATAGTTTATAAACCTCTGTGTAAATAACTATTCTCCAATCAGACCAATTTCTTAGCCCATCATCAAAGTGTTTAGAATATTACCTAATACTTAGCTAGGTGGGTAGTTGCATGTTCACCACTGACCACAACTCAGATTGCGAATTAGTAGCTTGGAGTGGAGAGATGACTCAATGGTTAATAGACCTGCATAGAATCTGAGTTCACCTCCCAGTACCAACCTGATACCCTCTGCAAGTACTAATACTCATAGGTACCTCTCTCTCTCTCTCTCTCTCTCTCTCTCTCTCTCTCTCTCTCTCCATATATATATATATCACGTGCACACACACACTTAAAGAATAGTAACTACATTTTTAATGATTACTGCAAGCAAGTAGTTGCTATGAGCTCTAAGTGAGTGAACTGAACCCAGAAGGTGCCTCAAAAATGTTTTGGTGGAGGGTAAGCATTTATAGGGTACTTGGTTTCACTAGTCTTTGGCCAAAGTATGTTGAATACCATAGCTTATTCCAGAAAACTACCCTTTAAGGTGCTAGTCAAAGTGAATAAGAAATGTGTACATGGTCACATAGCTAACATCCTAGTGAAGGTGAGTATTGCTGTAATAAAGCACAATAGTGAAAACAAACTGGAGAAGAAAGTGTTCATTTGACTTATGCTTTCACATCACAGTTCATCATCCAAGAAAGTCAGAGCAGGAACTGAAACCAGGCAGGAAGTTAAAGGCAGGAGCTGATGCAGAGGCACTGGAGGGATTTTGCCTACTGGCTTGCTCCTCATGGCTTGTGCAGTCTGCTTTCTTATAGAACTCAGGGCCATCGGCCCAGCGATGGAACCACCCACAACAGGCCGGGCTCTCCTGCATCAATCACTGATTAAGAAAATGCTTTACAGGCTTGCCAATAACCAATCCTGTTGAGGCATTTTCTCAACTGAGGCTCCCTCCTCTCTGCTGACTCTAGCTTGCCTCGAGTTTACGCAAAACTAGCCAGCACAGCTACTAAGACTCTATTACAGAATTTAAAGTAGGACCCATGCATTCTAACCCATGCACATATCTTTCACTCACTAATTTATTTCTCCTTCATTTAATCTATTACTTGCCAGTAGAGAAGTCACTCTGCATCAGAGGAAAATCCAGGTAGATGCAGGAGTTGAAAGGCATTTGTGCAATGGACATGCCTTATGCATCGTTGCATGTGACTGTATAAGGTGGACTGCAAGACATCCAGAGGCCTAGCTAGCTTTGTCTAGGTAGGTAACTAGGACCAACTTCTTCGCCATCTTTCTTGAGTTCATTGCGTCGAATTTCATATCCACAAGGGCTCTGTGAAGCACCTGTTTCCTACAATCCTACATGACAGAGGGGTCACCCCAAGAAGAGATGTGAGGACATCTTTTTTCCCCTCTCTTTCTTTTCCCCTTTGTTTCCTTATGTGCAGTGTGGTCCAAGCCATATTCTGTTGGAACTCTTCTAAGAATTGCAGTTCTGAAAGCTTTGACTGTGGGAGGCATTATTTATAGACCTTTGTGGTTTTAAGAGGGGAAAAGTAGAGCTTCCAAGCTGAGTACTACTAGGAAGACTGCCTTCCCTCCACTTTAGCCAAATACTGTCTTCACCAGTACATTCTCTTATAATGCCTTATAAAATGTTTCTCTTGCAACATCGCATTAAGAAACCTGCCAGTTTCTAAACCCGGCTCTTTCCTAGCCTATATAAAATCCGTGCGTCTATTAACAGGAGATTATGTATTAGGCTTTTGGAAGGACATCTTAATAGGAACTGTTTGGCCTTAGTATCAGTGACCCATCTGCAAAGACTTTAGTACACAAGGGATTCTTTTCATAAGTCAGAGAAACCCGAGTCTCATCGCTCTTCGGAACCACTGCTTCTAACCCATGTTCCACGTTGACAGCCCCCCTTCTCAAGCTCTCTCACAGTACAGCCTCGCATCCGCGTTCTAAGAAGTAAAAAGGGGAAAGGTTAAAAGGCCTCAAAATGAAACCAGCACATAATCTTTGCAGAGCCCCCACATAACATTGGCTCTCGTTGACCAGATTTGGTCACATGGCCACCCCAGCAGCAGAAAAGGTTGACAAGGGGGGACCCCTTTAACCAAACATGTTACCTTCCTGTTCACAGTGGTATCATCACACTAAGGAAGAAGAAAATGGACATTGTGTGGTGTCCATCTCATGTACCACTTTCCCACATATGAGTCAAGCAAAGCGTTCTGTGGGATTCCACGGAAATGATGTTGGAAGTTAAAGAGAACATGCTGGCAAGGAGGACACCAAATTCAGTGTGAAGGAAGTGCTGAAGAGGGGTAGATATCTACCCCTTTACAGGGGAAGGCCCCTTTGTACAAAGTACATCCACTTGTACCAAGGAGCTAAATTCCCTGTCCATGTACTACAGGAAGAGCATGAAGGAAGCAGTCTATGGGATATGCAGTTTTAAACAACTATTTTAAAACATGCAAGTTACCTGGCATTATGCTTCTCGACTTTTGACGGATTCTGAATACTCTTATGTTATTGGTTAAAAACAAAATATATGAGGGTAAAAGCACAGAAAGTATGAAAAATAAATTTTGCTCCTTTGAAAATATTTGACAGAGAATCAAAACAACAGTGGAATACCTACAATGATGGCAGAAAACTTATAGGTGCCACACTGTATGTCCTTCTGCCAACGTGTGGTATCAAAGAACAGGAGCTTGCTCTCTTACAGTTATGAAGGTTAGAAATCTGTCATCAGCCTCAGTAAACGGGAGATATTGATGGTTCTGTTTCCTCCACAGGCTGGGTCCTTGCCTTCTCCAGCCTTGGGTGGCTCTCCTGGCACAACTTCTCTCACTTCAGATAGCCCGTGTCTGTTCCCACTGTCATTTGCCTAACTCTCATCCTCCTGAACGCCCGTGGACCAAACAGATTAGACAGACCACCAGACATTCCAGAAAGCTCACCCCGAGTCAGTTCCTAACTTGATCAAATCTTCAATGACTTTCTTTCCAAGAATTAAAAGACACAGACATCTTGGAAGGCATAATCCCCCCCCCCCCGTGCCTTACAAAAAGAAGTATTAGAAAGGCAAATTAATATCTAATCTCAACAGAAAGATTGCACTGAAGTCACACTGTTGCTGTTTTGGTGTGATCATAGTCTAATCTAGAGTCAAAACAGAAAAAGCTCTCCACAAATGAGAGGGAAACTAATGACCAGCACTGTTGGTTGTTAGGTTATGGTTCAAAACTCTCCGCAGAAAAACTATCTTCTGCCTGTGAAATCTCTACCTTTTCTAATCATTCTTTTCAATTTTGTTTCAGAGAAACAAGACAGCAATGCAAAAATTGAAACTATGAAGTCTCTGGTAAAAAGTCTCCCACCACCAAATCATGACACCATGAAAATCCTCTTCAGACATCTAACCAAGTAAGTTACATGAGTTTTTGAGTATGTTGTATTATAGATGTTACCTAAATGAAGAACATTTATATTTCTGAGACAAAGGTTCTCCAATGTGTCCATCAGAGATCGTTACTTTGAGCTAATCCCAAGTTTCATTTGTAACCAGAAAACATACTCAGGATAGAAAAAAACTAAAAAGAGAACTTCTGAGGGTTTTTATTTTTTAACATGAAAATGTTTGCTGACTGACTTTTAGAACCGTTATCAGGGCCGATTATGGGCCATGTCAACATTGCTATCTATATCATGGTATAAGCATGAAGTGATTGAGACAAGTGTTAAACTACAGTTCCACAATATACCAAATTCAATGACCAAACAGACATGACTTACAGTCTCTGAATTTCACTTTGATAAGGCACTATTCATATAATCAGTTGGAGAGATGTATCCCAGGAAAATGGCAAAATAAACATCCAGAAGCCCAAATTATCTTGACACTAGTGAAAAGCAGAAAGCAGACAGAAAAGGGTGGCATCGATTAAGTAAGGAAGGTGGTCCCAGGACCTGAAGTCTTATCACATGGGTCCTTGTGGATTGAGGAAAGGCCTAGATTCTATTGTAAATACAAGGAGGAGCCACCAAAGAGGCTAAACTGAGGCTATGGGATGCTGGAGCGGTCTGGTGGGAGAGTGTGGGTGGGTAAGGGAATACTCTCATACAGGCAAAAGGGAGGGGGAGGACAGATGTGGCATGGGGAGTTTTTGGAGGGGTAACTGGGAAGTGGGATATCATGGGATGGGGGGCTTTGGAGGGAGTAACCGGGAAGTGGGATATCATTTGAGACATGAACGAATAGAATGATTAATTTAATAAAAAAAAAAAAAAAGATTGCTCTGACTCCTGAATGGAGAAGAGACTACCAATGTGAAAGCAGGCATGCCATTGGCTGGAATCCCTAGTAGTTTAGGCAACATGAAAACAACATTAGAGAGGTGGTTCTCAAACGGTGGGTCGTGACCCCTCATGGGAGTCAAATGACCCTTTCACATAAGACCATTGGAAAACACAGATATTTACCTTACAATTCATAACAGTAGCAGAATAAGTTATGAGGTAGCAATGAAATTAATTGTATGGTTGGGAGGGTCATTACAATATGAGGAAGTGGATTAAAGAGTAAGCAGCATTGGGAAGGTTGAGAACCATCACCTTAGAGAGAAATGAGTCAAGAAATCATACAAGTAGGTCAGGTTGGGTGAACTGTTGCTTGTGGTATGATGTGGAAAGGAAGGAGAAATGAGGGGTGCCACTTTGGGTTTCTGCTTAGGCAAGATGAGAAATGATAGCATCGCATACACAGATGGGCAAAGCAGGTTTGAGAGCCCCATTCTGTCCATGTTGCATCTGAAACAACAGTTATTGCTTTCTGTTGACACCTTTAGTACGGCACAGTATGACACGCGCGGTGACATCTGAGCTCTCACTCTACGTGCATTGCATCAGTGTACTGCTCACAGAACAGTCAACCAAAGCTGTGGGTTTTGCTGTGTGAGATTAAAGTTGCTTAATCGCCCAAGTCACTATGTAGGATGAATAATTTCCAAAAACTATTCAACTAATCCATTCAATTATTTTTAATTGTGAATGTAATACATGCAACTGCACACAAAATACATGAGTAAGGAGCAGTGATGAATATACATTAAAAAAAGTGAAATGCCTCTCAGTCATCCTTAGCTTACTGAGCAGAAGTAGCTAACGCTATTTTATGTACCCTTTCAGACCTGTTTCTAAGCACATGCAAACATACGTGTATGCTGATTCTGGAGCTACAGCACATAGCCCTGCACACATTATTCTGCATCTATTTACAACCCATGTATCGCCTTCGACTTCACTGAACAGACCCATCTTACCACTTTAATGATAATGCTCCAAGGGTGGTTAGGTCATAGCTCGTGAAAGTAGTCACTGCATTAGAGAACACAGAATAACCTAATGCATCGTGTTTGTTGTTCTCTCAAAGTTCTGAGCATCCGTTAGTGTTAGGATGCAGGATACAATGGAAGATCTTGGCTCTTAAATGATTAGAAAAGAAAGGCTTAGAGCCAAATCCTTGGTCTATACACTGTTTCAGTTATGGCCTCAGACCATCTACAGCTAGATTTAATAATATACCATACCTGGTAGTCATGAGAATGAATATATATATATATATATATATATATATATATATATATATATTCTGTCTAGCACAAGATTAACTATTCCTGATATGTTATTATTTTCCTCTCAAGAGTTTTACCCAACATGAAAGGGGTTTTCAAGTTATAGTTAAAAACTAGAGTTCCTACTAATTCTGAGTGGACCAAGTCAAAAGACAAATCAAAAATTACATTATTTAATACTAAGATATACCTGGCCTTAGAGCTCTTGAGAGATATCCATTACTTAATCTTAATTATTTCTCTTTTTTTAACTGAAAGGAAAATAAGAATAAGGTGAAGAGTAGAAACTTTTTTTAAAAAAAATGAATAAAATGAAGACACTAAAAATTGGCTACCTTCCTTCAGAAGCACAGAATCTATGTAGTTGGGATCAGGATTCTTTATGGCTAGGCATACAGTTCCTATATAAATCAGCATGTTTCTGATATCTAAATGGGCTTTCTAATGTAGTTGGAGCCTTTGTTTAGTTCAATAAAGCTGGAAATAGATATTTTAAATTAAGATTTTTAGATAAGATTATTGTGTTACTTCAAAGCATTCACATTTTGAGATTTATCATTATGGGTGAGAAAAAAATGTGTTATTCATCAGCCACCCTTTCTTAGATGATGTGGCCACATCCCATCCAGCACCAGTTTATAAACTGGGCCTAATTATGCATACATGTGCATACACAATTATATCTTGTTAAGTCTTCTTTTAAATTTTTGATAGTCAGTTGTAGCATGTCTTCAAGGCTTGAGAGGACTAAATAGAAAGTTTGTTTAACTAGAATTTTAATATATCTATGTTTGAAAGAATCATTAGACTTATTATTTCTTATTCTTGGTGCATTTGGTAGTTCATGTGCAGTTCATTTGGTAGTTCATTACAAAATATGTGTGCATTTCAAGTTTAGTGAGAGGGAGGAAACATGAATTCCCAAATTTGACTTGAACACCATACTTCTACAGTCAACAGAGAAAACTACAGTTTCCAGAACTGTGAGTTAAACTCTGCTCTCAAAGCAGAGAAGCTACCAACTGGGAAAGCTTGCTTCAGCACAGCTGGACCAGAAGGTGGAGGGAAATCATCCTATAAAAGCCAGAACCTTTACAGGGATGTGATTATACTAAGCATGACCTTATTTAATGACTGTTTAAGATAAAGAGTATCCGGGTCCAAAGTCCTCATTCTGAATTGAATTCAAAGTCAAATCCTATGCTCTCTTTCTCGCTCTGTGTTTAACCCTCGCAAAATAAAGGGAAAGATGTCTTCTTAAACAATATCAGAAACAGCTTTCACAGTTATGTAGCATTGCAATTTCAGGCTTCTCCCTATGGAGAACTGCATGCTTCTAGGATACAGAGATGAGAGAAGCAAAAATTATGTGGATTCTTCATGTGAAGATCTTAAAATCGGGGCCAATTTCTATCATCAGAGCTGGAGAGAGAACACTCAGAATAAACAGTCATCTGAAAAATACTACCAGTCAAAGCATTTACTAATGGCCACTTCCATAAATTAACATTACAATGCTTGGACCAGTAAGGGCCTGGGACACCTTCTGAATCACCATGTAAGGCCCAAGTGCTACCTCTATAAAATATGTTACAGAAGATTAAAGATAAAGCTAATGGGGTAAAGGGTAGAAAAAAAATGGCCTATTTACTAGTGAGTAGTAGTTGAGGAGCATGGTCCAACTAAAAGAGGTAAGTAAGAAGTACGGTCACTAATGTGTATACAACACACAGACACATGACAGTCTGTGTGTAGAAGAGTCATCTGACAACTGAGTCTCAGCTGGCAGAGATTGGAGGAAAGAAACTCATGACGCCATATTAATAGTTGTAGTTCGAGTTCAGTACAGGGATGAATTGGACCAAATCTTAAGGGAACAAAGAAACCAGGCTTTTGGAGTCCGACAAAATTAAAATACCCAGATTTACTTTGTGGCTTACAGTTAGAAAAGCAAAAGCAATCTCAGAATTTTTTTGGAGGGGGTAGTGCAAAAGAACACTTATTTCTCCACTTATGGATACATTATTCAGCGAAAGTAAAAAATGTCTTAGAATTTAACAGTAACTTGTATAATTAGAGGTTCATACATGAAGTTCAATCTCAAGCAAAAGAAAGAAAGAAAGAAAGAAAGAAAGAAAGAAAGAAAGAAAAAAGAAAGAAAGAGAAGGAATGAATTCAAGCATGTCTGAAAATATCCTTACCAGAATATATTTGTTGGTGACTTTTAGGTGCAAATAAACATTATAAAAATTGTGCATTATAAAAGAGATTAAAAGGGTAGTTTAAAAATCTTCTAAGAAAATTGCCCAGCTGTTCATGGGATTCTAGGATGAAAAAAAAAATGTTCTGAGTGAACAGGCATATCTTATGGAAACATGCTAATTGAATGCCATGTTAAAAGGAGAGACTGTTGAGCTATGGCTACTTCATGAGAGTGGGCTGATATTTAAAGTCTCTGTGGTCTTCATAGATATTAAATAAAATATTCTGCAAAAGCACATCTGAGGCAACTTAAATGATGATGACCTAGAACTGGAAGGGTTGTGTACGGAAACCGTGGCAAGGAAGTACTGCATCCATCGTCTTTAGAACAGCACCGTGGGCATTTCTGATACGCAGTGGGGGGTTAGATATGGTTAACCATGAACTTCAAAACCCAGGCAACCCTCTTCTCTCCTTCCTCTGGTCCTCAGGAGTGAGCAGTGGGGGCTCATTTCTGTCCATCCAGTTCTTGGGCTGCTTAGATTTGCTGTGCTTTGGAGCAGGATGTGTTTTTCTATGCTGTCTTCTGGCACTGCACTCTTTTTTTCTGAACACTTTGGTCCTCCACCCAACCACAACACCTGATATCCAAAGATTTGCAGGCTATGGATATTTTTACTGGAAAATGACAAATGTGTACAAATTGTTATTCTCTCCCTTTCCCTCTCTCCCTTCCTACCTCCTTCCATCCCTCTATCCTTCCATCCCTCACTTTCTCTCTGTATTTCTTTTCTTCAGGGACAAAGGTAGCAAGTTGTTTGGAATAAGCTGGAAACATAATGCTTTCTTTGCCTGTGTGTGAAATGTTCCTCATCTCTTGGAAGAGCTCATGCACTTCCAATAAAATTAATTACTTAGATTGTGAGGTGAAGCAATGGTTTCCATCTCCTCATGGGGATTATAAAACGTCTACTTAGGCGACATCTTGGCACAGAATTTATAAGATTGTGAACTGGGTACCAAGGTGCTGTGATTCTTTCCTGTGCTGTACGCTTATTCTAGAAGAAGGCTTTGGAGATAAACACTCGCACCTGGAGTGAAATGATGACTGTGGATCTTTAGATTTATAACTAAATAAAGAGAAGAAAGCAGGAAACTTACAATGGTTACTATCCTATACATCCTGTCTTCTGCTGTTGATCAAGGTTCATCCCGTGGGCATATTTGCCTCTGAGACACAGAAGTTTTTAGCCATTTTCTTCTTCATCAAGATTCTTGGCTTTATCCTAATGGAAAGAACTAGGAATTTGGAACTTGGATTAGAAGAAAGGTTACAGTCCCAATCTCAGTCCTTAGAAGCACAGAGCATTGAGAAGAAAAACAAATACCTTTAATGGTCTTTTTATTCATGTTTAAAATATGTTAAATGAGTTATTGCTTGTTTGTTTGTTAATTGCAAAACCCTACCTTCCACTTCCTTTATAAAATTCTAATGAATATCTGTTAGATTCTATGTCCTACAGGAAATAGTGGATTAACAAATTCTCAAGCTTAGACAAAAATCTACTCTACTTCCTGTTTTTGTCAGTGAGATTTTATTAAAACAACATTCATGTACCTAATACCTAACTTGTTACAGAAGAAAAGGTGTTTGGCCACTGAATTCAAGGTTCAAGGCATGCCATTCAGTCAGTTCCCCTAATTGCACGACACGCATCATCCCAGTCACACAAATAACCCCACCGCCAAGGCATCCTAAATAATAAGAAGCCCTGGATGGTTACAGGAGCCTCTGCAGGGCTGTGATAATTTTCCTACTCGTCCTCCCTCCTTTCTCTTAATATGCCGGTTTTTTATCTAAAAAAATCAGGGAAATGCTGCATCCTTCAACAGTGTCTTTGAAAACAAGTGTCAAAACCCACTGATGCTTCTGCACGTTTCTCACACTTACAAATAGCACTTTTTGGAAGGGGCAGTGACAGGGCTGCCACTTGCTGCCACCTTTCTCCTTTTTAAATGGAAAGCACTGAACCCAGATGCCCAACCACAGAAGACAGTCTTCCAGAAGTGGCATCTGGCTTCCTGGCAAGCCCTTCCAGAGAGCTGTTTGGGGAGTGTTGCCTTGTCTCTGGAACTGTCACGTGTATCTGACACCATGGCCTCCCTGGCTGGCAAGTCCAAACAGCTGCCAGTTTCTTTTGGTTCACCTTTAATTCTGAGAAACTACTTCACTCATTTTCATTCTTACTGAATTTGTTTTTTTCCCTTTTGCCCTTAAGAATCCCAGGACAACTTAAGTACCCCTCTGCCTTCTGCGCAACCATGTCTTCTGTCTTTTGAATTTGAATGAAATCCTCAACCATTTAATCTCACATTAAAGTGGGTTGCTTTTAACATATTCAGTGGCTACTTCTTATCAGTGAAATTCACTGTAAACTGTGGGGTTGTTGCCTGAAAAGAAAAGCAAAACATTCCATCCAAGTAATTTATTATGGTCTGTACACAAGACATGAAAGTATTCTTGACATTTGTATATTATTTCATTAAATCATATTGGCTCCCACACATTCTTGATCCATGTTACAGCAAGAACAAAAGAATAACCTAGGACTAGAAGATGAAAAACAACAAGACCATTCATGGGGGTGTGGGTGGGGGCTTTACCAACAGCTCCCACTTTGGGAAACTAAATTTTTTTGAAGTAGCTTTCTTTTCTGTTAATATATACCTGTTAATATCTATTTTTTAATTGTGAAGCATCTGTGGGGCTTGTGGATAATTGTGAGGAACAGAGTCCAATGGTAGCCCACGCGACAGGAAGCACTGACAAGGTGCTAACAAGTCCAGCAGCATTACCCAGAATGCAGAGGGGAAAACAGAAGTTAGAGCTGCAAGGTGACATCCAGGAATAGTTAAGATAGGGTAACTGAAAATTTCCATGTTGTTGGTTTCTTCTTCTTCCTCTTCTTCTTCCTCTTTTTGCTGCTTCTTCTTCCTCTTCTTGCTTCTTCTTCTTCTTCTTCTTCTTCTTCTTCTTCTTCTTCTTCTTCTTCTTCTTTGTCATCATCATCTTCATCTTCATCTTTGTCTTCTCCTCCCCTCCTCCTCTTCCTCTTCTCCCTCCTCTTCCTCCCCTCCCTCTCCCTCATAGCCCCTCCTCCCCTTTCTCCCCCTTATAGCCTCTCCTCCTTTCCCTTTTCCCTCTCCTCCTCCTTCTTTTCATGCAAGAACAAAGTGCAGATTCTGTATAAGATTTCAGATCTCAGGGCTATAAAGTCTAGGCTGGAAAGTGACTAGAGTGTAGTAATAGACAGGAGGAAATCTCAGCCATAAATAAGATCTGGCCTATGTCCAGTAGCAGACTGGACCCATGCTTGACTTTAAAGCACTTTACAACTAAGATTTCATGGGCTTAACCTGAGTGAGAGTCTCTGGGGACAAAGGCTCGGGTCAGGCCACTGGGAAAACAGCTTTGGAATCCTCTGCCTGGCAGTAAACTCCAATTTTAGATTGGAATTTGGGGGTTAGAGGACATAACTCGCTAGCATGCAAAAGTCTGGGTTCTATTCCTAGCTTCTCAAAAGAGTAAAATAAAATTTTAAGACTATTTTCTCTTCAGCTCAATAATATTTGGGGGCTCTATAATATTTACCCAGATTCTTTTGCTTACATGCAAAGGAAATTCAAAAGCATAGCTCACAAGATCTGCACAGAGACTCTCAGATCTCCCTTCTTTTAATTTCATCTCCTAAGTCTGCCTACACTCTTTGTAACTGAGCTGTTTTCCCAACATCCCTTCTTTCACCATCTCTTCCTGCCTGTATCACCATTAGCCTCAAATTCTTTCCATTGTCCTTCATTATAGAAGCACTCTTCCAGGTCAAAGAACTATTGCCCACGTTATTCATCTGCTCATGTATTCATATATATATATATATATATATATATATATATATATATATATTTGGTATCAAGTGTATTTGCTAGACATGTATCCATGCTGAGCTGGAAATAGTTTTACCAGGAAAGCAGTAAGTGTCTTGGATGTAAGGACCTTTGTTCATCTGTGGTACTGATGTCCCTGCCCACGTCTGGAAATGTTCCCATCTCAGAATCACATTCTTGGGTACTATATTCTAACTCCCCTCTTCTGACTGCAATTTACAACCTAGTTGAACTTTATCAGGCATTCAGTTGGTCTGTCCATCACAATGAGTAAGCTTCGGCTCTTTTCATTTTCTCCCATTGTCACTAACACACGTAAAACACTGAGGTACAACAGAACTTCTGTGGAGAGAGCAAAGCACGCTGGTACCCAGACACTAACTAAACGCCTTTTCATGTACTACTCTTCATAAATTGCTAGTCATGCAACCCTGCCATGTCTTCCCTTTATCAGCTTTGTTCACTCATTTGTTTATTTTATTTATTGATTTTCATTTGTTTCCCATAGTGTTGAGATAGGAAAAAATAAATAAATAAAAGAAGCTGCCCTAAAGAACATTTTAAAATGTGTGCTCTGCTCTTGGGCATCAAATTACAATCAATTTGTTCACATAGTGAAAAGGCATGAAAAAGGAATACCTTACTTAAATTTAAGTTGCTTTCATTTGGACACACACACACACACACTTCATGTCACAGAAACCATTTTCCTCTCCGGGGCATCTTTTTTCTAACAAGAACACGCACTTGCCCTGTTGGCTTCCAGTTTATTGACTGTCTTCCACTTTCCTTCTCCAGTGCAGAGGTGTATTTCCCTAGTGCTGAGCCTCCAGCCATCAAAGATGGATCACAAGCTCTATTCCTCCTGGTTAGGATGAAGCAGTCTCCACAAAGCTAGTGAGCCATTTTACTGCATGTTTTGTGAAATTTTTCTAGCCAGGAGAAAGAAGAAATAAAGTACATATTCTGAGCTCTCTAACCTCATTCTTTCGCCATCATAGTGAAAACAGGCAATTCCTAGAGTGCCAAGCCCCTAGGGCAATTCATACTTCCCTGGCAATCATAGAATCTTGGTCCAAATCTTCAAGGGAATTTGTCCTTCATTTGCCCTTCTTCCTATAGGCATCAATAAGATGGTCTGTTTTGTCCATCCTTTAGCACATTCCTTTATCTTTGCATAGGAACTCTCTCCCTAGGATAAACTATGAGCAGAAGGCTGCCAAAAGAAACCAAAGCAGTAATCATTGTCACATCTAGCAATTTCTGATCCCAATGCACTTTAACCCAGGAAGCACTAGTACAGAAGAAGCATGCACTTGTAGAGAGCACTGGAGAAAACTGAATGGGGAAGGAGATGACCAGAGGGGGGCGTTCTGTTCATCACACAGCCACTTGAAAAACAAAGCTAATTAGCAGTCTGCAGCCACACAGTGCATCAGTTTAATACAAGAAGTGAACAATACTTTACCTAATTGAAACTCCAGAGCTGACTTAGGTAGGCTGTATGCAATTACACAGATTGGAAGTCAGCCAGGACACCGAGGTTAACAATCTCTCCTTTCACAAAGGGCACCACAGGAACCTTAATGACCACAAGTGGTGAGGGCCCGCCATCCTACATCCTGTCCAAAGAGCTCACCTCTCAGCCCAGGATCCATCAGATGGACTTAATGGTGATGACTAATTGGCTAGAAGAGTGCCCTCTATTGGCTCAGCTGCAGTGCCCTGTAACTAACTCACAAGACTCAGTCAGCAAACAGGTTTGAAGGACTAGAGTGGAGAGCAGAAGGATTGGATTGAGATGGTTGAGGAGAGAGAACATGTCAAAGATGCTAGGTGGAAACCAGAAGGCTCCTGTGGCCATGAGCATCTTTAAAGGAAGTTGTTATAAAGTAAGCCACCTGCAGGATTTGATTTGAAAACTATGGACTCTGATTCAGCCGGTCTAGCACAGGCCCCGAGAATCTGCCTAAGAAGCTTTCTAGGGGAAAGTGCTGCTAGACTGGGGACCAAACTTTCAGAAACCAAGTTATGCGGGAAAGAAAAGAAATTCTCTGTAAACAAAGGAGAGACTGGCAAGGAGAATGTGATCTTGAAAACACAGTATAACACCCAGAGTTATACAGTTTGTGTCACTTGTCTTAGGAACCGAGTGAAGCAAAAACTAGGAAAATCCAAATTTCAAATGGAATCTAAACTCCATGCCACGATGGTTTGATAGTGAAGAAAGGGAAGGATGAATTTGGCCCTTGAATCTATCTCACTAGTGAGAGTCACCTACCTGACCAGAACTAAGTTCGTGTTCCTCAGACACTGGCTATACCAACAAGGGGAGCCAGCAATAGGCCTGTTACAATACCTAAGGACCAGCATCACTGAGCTTTCAAAACGAGACAAAGAAAGACAGGATACAGGATTACAGAACCTCAAAGCTTGATTAACCAGTGGTCCGTTAAGGAAGGGGAAAGATTCCAGAGTTTCTAAGTGCCGGTAAGTGAACAGGCCATGTTTTTAAGCTTATTGAAGGCAAACAGCCTAAGAGGCTTTTATGACGAAGCATAGATGTGCTATTAAGAAACCTAATTGTTGATGGCATTGACAATTATGTTCTTTAGTTATTTCCTAAGTAGTTTTTGGAGTAAAATCTACGTATTTTGTGACTTTTTAATGATAGAAGCTACTGATATTTGAGAAGAGAGACAGATAGATGAAAGTAATAACATGGTTCTCTCCACTTAGACATACTGCAAACTGCTGAAAACTAGGAAAGGTACATTTTAAATATTCATATATCCTCACATATGTGTTAGCCTCATAGCTACAAAGTGCTATGACTTGTAGTTATATATACTATAAAGGATGTTATATATATTATATATAATCATTTGGAATATTATTTGGAATATATAATCAGTTGGAATATCAGCTATCTAAAGCTAGGCAATAGGTGCCTATACCAGAAGAATGCAATATTCTCAGTGAATCTGTGTTATGGACCATCTATTTTGTGGTTCATCATCAGGTAAAGAGAGCCAAGAAGATTAAGCAGCGTAAAATTGGAAATCGAGGGATACGCTTTTGCATAGCTACCAATCTAATGGGGTAAGGGTTTAAGAAAAGTGACAAGATAATTACTGCTAAGTAGAACTTGCAATTGATGACTCAACTAGTGAAAGCCCAGCTGTGACCAAAAGAAGAAGCAATTCCAATGCACAGAGTGACTGGGGAAGAAGGTGGGGCTCAGGAAAGTTGGAACCTGATGCCTCAGGCAATAAAGAAGCAACACAGGTTATTGAGCAGTTAAAGAAGATGCGTTCTGGAGCTAGAGAAATGGGTCAGTCATTAAGAGCATTTGCTGCTCTTGAAAAGGCCCAAGCTCATTCCCAGAACCTGCATGGTGACTCACAACCATGTGTCATTCCAATTCCAGGGGAGTCTCACACCTTCTGACTTCTCTGGGAAGCAGGCATCCGCATGTCACACATGCACACATACAAACAAGAAGGGTTTTGTATGTGTACATAAAATAAATAAATCTTATAAAATTTAATAAATAATATAAGTCCAATTTACTATTTAAATGTCTCAAATAATCTAGTGCTACTGTAAAATAAATCTAGGAACAGGAGGTCCAAAAGAGTCTGGAGCAAAACTGGAAATGCATCAGTTACCTAGGATAGCCTTTGTTTCTGGTATTGACTTGGAAAATAAGAAGGAAATGGGAGATCTCCTAAAAAGCCTCTGAAATATATGTCTTCCCTGATATTTTTTAAATGGTCCATGGAGAACTGAAGGGGCTGAGACAATGCCAAGGTGCCCAACCTAGAGGCTACTTCTCCAGGCTGGAGAAGCCAATGATAAAACTGAAACCTCTAGAAATTATTACTGAGCACAAACCAGGCCCGTGTGCAATTCTAGAAACCTTCCATCTGCTGAGGAAGTCACCTCACCACTGCGGAGGCTGTGATAATGCTAATCCAGATAGCACAAGATATCATACAATAAGGAAAGAAGGGCCACATCGCACTGTGAAACAAGCAGAATGAAGTGAGGTGGTGGAGAACAGAGAGGATGAAGAGTGCTGTCAGGGCTCTGGGTGCTGGCAAATAAAAAAGCTTAAACAGCGATCTGGATGCAAACTCTTTCATCTACAATGTTGTCCTGCCTGCAAGATACACTAGAACAATGGTGGTACCAACTTTGTAGGAGTAACCAACCAGGTTTCTCCAGGAAACTGAGGGGTGACTATCCTGTTACCGGTTTTTGACATGGCTGAAAAAATTCAAGGCTTTGAATAGAAAAAGTACTGAACTGACACCAGGAACACCTGAGTTTTCATCCAGGGTTTCTCTTACCCTGTCACATTGGACAGTATATCTCTCTGTAGCGTTAATTTCCCTTTTGTATTAAAAGACATTATACTATCTATAACTAAAAGAACCTCTATGAAAATTAGAAGTAGATATGAATCCCAGTCCAACAAACAAACAAACAACAAAAACGTCAGGAGCATGAACAACTTGAGTTGGTCTTTGCATACACACTTGCTCCAAGATCCTCTTGCAAACATAGACAGCTTTACTCTGCCTGGTATAAGACAACTTTGCTCCTTGAGAGTGGGAATCTTTTCTTCACAGTTGTCGTATCCTATGTGACTGTCAGAGGATAGGGCCATTAAGTGATTTGATAAAACACTTTTGCCAAGTGGGTAAAGGAAGGCTTGAAGTAAAAGACAGAAGCAGAGACGCACGTTTTGGAGTAACAAGGAACTTCAGAATCAGCCAAGAAGGAAGGAATTTAATGCAAACTGGGATCAAGCACAGCAAGATCCACCAAGTAGCAAACAGGCAAATTAGAAAGTAAACAGCAAAACCAGAATTAGCATCAGTACCCAGACTTGAGGAGTATCATCCAACAGCATTATTCAATAAATAACTCTAGCCCAAAAGGATCCAAACAAATTTCAATTAGCGGCCATTTCACCAGTCAGAAACTTCTAATAGTCATCCGTTTATCTAATAACCACGCTCTTACCACAGAGATAACTCCAGTTCTTAATGAGAGCTTGAAGATACAAAAAGTTCCTTCTGAATTATCAAAGGATGCTAATTCTGTGTCCTTGTAATTTTAGTATTAATTGTGCTATTTGATTACTGCTAATCTGCGTGTGACGATAAGTGTTTTTAACCAGAACATTTGCTTAATCAGAACTTCCTATGCTCCATCTAAGTGAAGGGAAGTTACTGGAAATGAGTGAATATGATATGTTAAACCATTTTCTTAGGCTGTCCCTTACAAACACACTTAAGATCCACTCTTGTAACATACCTAGCCAAGAATATAAAATGTACCTCCTCTCCAACACCCACTTTGTGTCTTTTTTAATTGACATTTTGGAATTCACCTGAAAACACCAACAATTTGCCCAGACAAAGCTTGGCCTTGTAGAAGACACCATATTAAACAGCAATCTGGAGAAAACAACATATTTCATTTATTTAATTAAATTTTAACTGTTATTTTCCTCATTGTTATACTTTGGGCATCATAACTTGGTTCTAGCAAAACTAGACCTCGAGCAATGAAGGGTTAAAGGCAGAACATTCTCTCTGTATCCCCTATGCTCTTGGCAACTCATCTCAACCCCTCCTTCCCTATAGTACCACAAAATGAATAATGCTTTAGCCATGGGTTTGCAATGCTAATATCTGAACAGTAAAAGATACCTTAAGACCTTCATCAAGATTTTTTAAGGCTTCATTTAATGTCGGTGTCAAGGTTCTGTGAAGAATAATTAATAGGACCCCAAACAAGGTCTATGTGGCCATCGATTTCCAGGGAATTTATGCAGGTAACTCATTAATGCCACAGAGAGCTCTGCATGTAAATCCCAAAGCCTTGATAGGGAAATGGAACCCAGTGATTTTCCCCCCCTATAAAAAACACAAACAATGACAAGAACAGAAGCGTATAACCTGAATATCTATACAAACAACTCTATAGCCTGTGAAAGTTTCCCATTTACACCCTGTCACCCCTTCTTTCCACATGTATAAAAGATGGGGCAATTATTTCAGCAAACCTACCCATATAAATCAAGGCAGTTTTGCTGTGGGAAGACTGGGCGTTTGAGGCATTTAATATTTCAGCATCCCCAGATTATCACCAGGATCCATTTCGCTCTGTGGTCAAGTGCATGGTTAGCCCTGTGACAGGATATTGGCCATTTTCTATGAAGATCTGAAAACGCTAGTAAACAAACACCAGTTGGAAAAGTAAGAACAAGTCTGCGGACTGGAAAGCACCCTACTTGTAATGGGAACAAAAAGCTGGCAATCAAATCTAAAGAAAAAGCTAAATCACAGCAGAATGACCTACTTTAAGGCATTTGCCAAAGAAGCGGTGTTTTCAGACAGCTCCTCTGAAGCCGCGTCTCTCTGTCTGTGCCATCTGCAGATTTATTACTTTGCCTGAAAAAAACAACCAAGAGTAGGGGGAGAGCCTCTATTTGAATGATACAGGAAAGATTCCAGTATTGTGGGCACCACACCCACACCTACTGATGTGGTCCAAGGTTTTGCTTTAGAGGCACCTAATTAAGAAACCCTGACTCATTTACATGGAGACGTTTGATCTAAATTACACTCCAAACCGCACCAAATTGGGAGCATCTGGGAATGTGAAATGTTTGTTCCCTGTGACGGCTAGAACAGGGCCAGCTCTGGACGGCACATGTTCAAGTGACGAAAAATATTTCACATGTAACGTACTTCTGAGACCCACTTTTCCACTAATAATTCATAGCCAGCTTAACCAGTATCTGTACTCCCACAATTATTTCAGGCTGTGAAAAATTATGTCACTATTTTTCTTCCTACAGCTAGAAAGAGGTAGAAGACCACCCACTTAGCTTGTTGTCATTGATAAAAAGACCTTAAGTGCAGCCAATAGCAAAAAGGGAAAGCTGCATAGGGTAGAGGGTGGTCATTATAAATAGCCAAGTTGCCTCCAAAATATGCAGAGTGGCGATCTCAAGGGCTAAGTACCAAGTGTTAGCCCTCTCGCCACTGAACTCTGTCAGCAGTCCCACTTGGCTTGCTGGGGTCTCAGCAAAGCTCTGATTCCCAATTCAATGGAGGCTTCACTGTGCCTGAAGAGGCTGCTCATGCAAGGTGAGGCTGTTTTCAGGTCAGAGGTCTGCCACTGGATGACATCTGGATGCAGGCCAGCTCATTCCCACCAGGTAAAATGTCTAAGAAACTCAAAAGAAAACATTTTTGCCTTGAACGCTCTGAACAGTAAGTCTGCACATAATTCACCTAGAAGAGTGTTGTATTTCAAGTACAATAAACAGAGTTTTATAGATACAGTCAACCCAGCACTTCGGCACCTGATGGCCATTTTACCTTATTAGGATATATATCACCAAGGTTTCAGCAGGAGTCCAAGGAACAAGAGAAAACTTTAAAAAAAAAAAAATAATACTGGGATCTTTTGTCTAAGGATGATATTAATGCATTTATCTGATGTACCGTGTTTTGCAGTAGCTGGAATGAGATTTGAATATATTAATATTTTCATCAGCAGAGCCCAGGGAGCCCAGTTAATAACTTATGCATGGATACATAGATAAACTTCAGACAGTCGTAAGATTTTCAGCTCTCATGTTGGTAATACTTGGAGAGATCGAATGAAAGGGACTGTTCTCCCCGAGTCTTTGTTGTGGGTATGCATTGTGACAGTATGGAGCCAGACCTCTTCTGGTTGTCTACACAGCCTGGATTCAATAAACTGTTATGTATGCATATTATGACAATGTGGTCAAGGAAACCAGATTTTTTATTTTTTTACTCCACCTTCAAGTGCCTATGTAGTCTGAATCTGGTGCTTATTTTTCTTGTCTCCATTCAATATGTTAACGTATTCATAATTTGATACAGGTCATATTCACTTTATAATTAAAGGTATGAGTTTCGTTGAGAAAGCACTCAGATCACACAGAATGAAAAAGTGTTTATTGTGTTCTACAGTGTACTCTTGGGTTCAGTGTTGAGTTCCAGGTCCAGATAGACTGTATCCCACAGGCCTGCCATGACAGACACCACAGGTGGTAAAGCTTACAACAGACTTTGTTCTATGGCCACTCTCCATGGCTCACAGACAACATTTTTCTAGCTTTCTGGTGGTCTAACGGTCTTTCTGTTATGCCTGTGTGTCCCTGTTGTCTATGTGTGTGCTCAGGTAAAGACATAGTGTGATAGTTAGAGCCAGACTTAGCAGCCTCATTTTAACTGCCCTAACCCACTTGCAGCTGCAGTCTGAGACACTGGAAGTTAGGGCTTTATCATGTACACAGAGGGGAACTGTGTGTACATCGAGGATGTGTTTCTCTAGGTTCCTGATGCACTCTGTGCCACATGTGTGCTTATTTGAACCCGGAACTAAATTCCTGTTCCTAAATCTGCAGTGTTTTATCCCATATGATCTTCAGTGACACTTCATCAGAAAAAAAAAAAAAAAAAACCAGGGGATGTTGTTCAAGGTTTAGGGGAATAAGCATCAGTATAACCCTTCTCACACCTGCTCGACTGGAAGGAAGATCTCCACATACAGTAAGCATTACCACAGGCCCGCCTGAGCCCCACCCGCCTTCAGGGAGCAGGTCTCCAGGCCTAAGTGCCTCTTCCTCCATTACTGCACCTCCATTAGGAGCACGTAATGCAAGAGCTATCACTTTCATAATAAGGCACTGCACTTACACCCCACCTTTCAACTCAAGAGTTTCCAAATGCTTTAAAAAAATCATTATTTTTTATTATTATTATTTATTTGTGGAATCTCAGCACTGGGAAGTGCAAAGCCACAGAACAATATGATCTTAGTTACACAAGACTTTAACCTACACTCAAGTTTCCCCCTTGATTTGCCAGTTAAAAACCAGAAGTAGATAAGTGCATGTGCGCCAGTGGAGAAAGGGGAGAATGGATTCTTACACCCAAGATGCCCTGCTGTTTACATGCCAAAAAAAAAAAAAGGGGGGGGGTCATTTGTTAGAGTTACTGTGCTAAACTACAGCCTACCCAAGAAAACATCAGGAAAACAAGCAGAGGTTTAGACACTAGAGTTCAGAAAATGGAAATGAATCACCCTAACCAAGGTCGTTCACTCCCAAGAATGCTCTTAGGAAGATTATTAAGCAATACAGGAAGCAGATATCAACCACACCCTACTTGATGTTCCTTGGTCATTGTTTCTTAGGTCAGCTCTGCTTGACTTTGAATTGAACAGTCTTTCATCACGTGGAAAGGGCTTAGAGACACTTTCACAGGCTGGCCACACTGGCCTTCACACTATTGCTGAGTCACCCAAGCATTTTTTTGGAATATTGTACCTATTTTCCTTGAAACAACTCCCTTCCCATGACTTCTATGGTCTAAGTGTACTTTGTATATCCCTTTAATGCTTGAATATGATCCAGTACCCCTGACACAGTAGACTATCAATACATGCTGAGGAGCTGAATAAATAACAAGCTTTCAAGGGACTCCACAAGGCAATCTAGATGTGAATGTGACACGTCTTGTCCCCCCCACCCCACCCCTGATAAAGTTATAAACTAAAACAGGCCACAGCAAAGCACAACTATGGCAGATGCTAATTAAATACCCAAGGAAATAATGAATTTGAGATGGCTTTCAATCAAAATGGCCACATTATCTTGACTAGCCAGGGAAGATTTCCTGAAAAAAAAAGTTGAAGTTTTAGGAATTTTTGTGACAAGGAGAAGGACCAAAAAATGGGTATGTGTTTTGAATGTGGGTGTACCCAAAAAGAAACATGCAGTTAACACTTGAGCTCAAGAAGAACAGTGTAGGCAAATGAGTGGAGAAGTCAGCCCAGAGATAATGTGGGGTGTCTAAAGAGGGCAAAGGCTACCAGGTACAGAGAACTCCCTTAAGATGAGAAAACCCTATTGTTGGCAAAGTGGTTGGGCCTGTACCCAAAGTTTAGAACAGCATTAACGTAGTGCAGCCAAGGAGAGGAGCCTGTTTTGTCTTCCCCTGTTTTAGTTCAAGCCACTCCTGCAGTTCTTTGCTGTCCCCAGATCTCTGGGTTTAGAAGAGCTCAGGGTCTGTCAATAGCTGCATGCCTTACACAATGTGCATGGGAAGAATTATGAAAGAAAATCCACTGTGCTTAGACACAGATACCTGCTAGTTCCTTGTCTTCAGCAAACTGGCTGTCCCGAGTCTCCAAGAAGACAATGCTGCAAAGCAGATCAAGTAGTGTCTTCTGAATATGAGTAATCGAGCCGCTGGTGTCATCATGAAACTCACATGAAACAACAGTGTGGTCGAAATGAACTTCAAAATGCAGATGTGACTTCCTGTCCTAAACTAAAGAGAAAAGTTCCCATTGCCTGACTTAACCTAACGCTAATCTATTATATTTTGCATTTACATTTTCCACATTAGTACACCAAAGAATGGCTGTCTGTTTTTAAAAACGTAACTGTTGAGTTTGAGATCAGGAATTAGTAGCACAGCGTCACAGGCGCATATGGAAAGATTTTTGTCTGAGGAGCTTGGGAAGAGCTTGGTTTTGGTTTTGGTTCTGAGGAATTTTGGGCCAATCAACACCTAGGCCAGAGGAAGAGGGAGGAAGAGAACGCCTCTTTTAAAAACCAGTGCCATGTGCTAAGATTCTTGCAGACATCTGGGACTAGAGAGACGTCCAAAATAGGCAAGCAGAGGTGAACTCACCATAGGAGCAACAACAGAACTCTATTCTCATTTTGGGTCAGAAATGGTGTCTAGGTTTTCCCCCAGTAGAACGGAAGCTGTCTAATCTTCTGATTTCAAAGATGAGCAAACCTAGGACTTCCCCAGGTCATTTAACAATGGTGTAGGCCCTCTAACTGAGGTCACTACAGTTGTGGGAAGTAAACGGAAGTAGACAAGTAGGAAACCATTTAAATTCTATCTGACTGATTACTCTAGATCAGTTAAAGTTTTTTTTGTTTTTTGTTTTTTGTTTTTTGGTTTTGGTTTTTTTTTTTTTTTTTAATGTCTTCATGTTCCAGTAAAAGTAACTTCTTCCCTGGATGCGCTTTTTACAAAGTAGTTAGATTTGATGGTCATAACGCTACTTGGCACTCCATAAATTCTATATATGGATCTTCATAGCATCCATTTGGGTCCTCAACCCTGTTTGCCCTTCATTCTTGTTTTCTTTTCTGCTTTAAATATATTTTAATACTTGTATATTGGATATATTTTAAATGTAATTCATTTCTTTTTACTTAATAATGTAGAAGTATAAATCAAGTTGATAACTAAATTTAAAAATCCACATGGAGCTTAGATTTATTCAGACATGTTTACTGAAAGAGTTTGTGGAAAGTAAATATGTACTGTGTACCATGCATATGTATATTATGTAGCTCACAGCTTCACATATAACTCTCACCAATCAAAGGATTTGTTAAGCTGGGGGCTAGGGAAGATCTGAAATCAACAGTACAGGTAGTCACTGTTAAAATCTGGGGATGCTTAGGCCAGCTCATGAAGACATGAGCTTTTAATGGAATGAAAGAAAGGGGGAAACTGCTCAGAAAACAATGCAAATATCTTTGTTTGGAAATGACTTCATCTCAAATAGCAGCCGAGTTGCAAAGAGATGACAAATGACTGATAGGGAACCATCTTATTTTCTTGCTAACTTAATATCAAGACAATGAGGACAAGCTCCCCTGACCTTGTTTTTTGTTGTTGGTTTTTCCTTCCTGATTCTGAGCTCCTCAAGTGGCATGTCTCCTTGTTGCTTTCATCGGGCTCAACCATGTTTCCCAATGAAAGGGCTGGGAGCCATTGAGTACTCAGGGCACCACAAGGATACCAACCATAATACAGAAAGCTTTTATCTGGCAGTCTGCTGGTTGGGAAGAATAAATGGGGTTGAGGAGACTGTACACTCATGGGAACAGACTTAACTCAGCAAATGAGCTAAGGGCAGGAATTGAGTTAGGAACAGAGAAGGAGCACTTTTTATGGAATGGTGACCAATTGCTACGGCCCCATAGAGAGCGCCATCGTCTGAGGTATGCTTTCAAGGACCACTGAATAGTCAGAGCAAAGCACTTTCTAGGAATGCAGACAGGTTCAGTAACTTCTTTGCTAACTGCAGGCATGTGTGGGACCACATAAAGCAGATCCCTGAAGAGGCTTTCTCCAGATGTATATGTAGCATCTGTAGCTTATCTGAGCCTATTTTGAAGAGGGCCCTTCAAAGTAATATAAGCCTCTTGGATGGAGGGCTCAGTACTCAGGAACTGAGACTCCAATTCCCAGTTATGTCAGCGAGCTGAGCTTTTGATTGCTGACTTCAAATCTATGCTTTAAAAAAAAAAATCAAAACTGCCAAAATCCATTTTTTTATAAGAGACGGTTTTAACAAAACTATTCTCTTAGTGACATTTGACAGACAAGCTACCATGAATTTTCAGTCGGAAACTGTCTGATAATTCGCTCTGGTATTAGAGGAAAGCATTTCCATGTCTTCATTTGCTCAGCTGATGAACAGGAGCTTCCCGTGTGGTAAATGTGTGGTCACACCTATGAAGACAAAGTGTAGAGCTGTGCCTCAGGAAAGATCTGGGGAGCATGGAGAACATTTAAGACTGAATATGTAGAAGTCTCTTATGTATTTAAGTCCAAACCACTATTATATCTATGATCTGCTTTTCAGAGAGAAAAAATATCTTAACAAATTTATATTTATTTTGTTTTACCAGAAAGTCTATAAAAATTTTTTTGTGAGAATTTCTATACTGATTTACTTTAAAAAAAAATTCTCCATTCTAAATCCATGTGTGTTTATGTCAGCGGACCCTCCTGTTCACAAACATCTGAAGTTGAATCTTCCTGAAGTATTCTTTCTAATCCCGGATGTGAGGGTAGCCCCTACCTCAGTTTAAATGTACCTGAGCAATAAATTTCCCTCAGACAATCACAGTCCTCTTCTCTTCTCTCTTCTCCTCAGTGATAGCCAGGGGCAGCTGCAAAGGTTGAGGGAGATCCATCATGAAATGTCCTGTGTCAATGTGTTCTTCCAATCTACTTACTGACCTTCAGCTTGCAGCCATACTGCTGACCCTCATGAGTTGGAGCCTGAGGGGAAAATGGCACTGAGTACTGATTCCTATGTCCTGTTGTTCTGTGGTCTCAATTAAGTACTAATTAATTACCCCTGGCATCTTTGGCATTGCTTGTCAAATTGCATTTAGGATTGTCTTTTCACCGTTACAACATCAGTGGCCCAGATCCTCAGCTAAAATTCCCATGTGTTAATACAGCCTTTTTTTCAAAAACTATGTTTAAAATTTCAACAAACCTATCTACAACCACTGCAGGAATCTTTCGAATGCAACAAACAGAATTTGGTATTGTCAATTTTGATGAATAGTTCTTCGTTAATAAACATCCTGTTATTTCATCTCCACCTGCAGTTGCCGATGCTGCCTGGAATCAATTAACTCATATAATTTGATTTATTTTACAAAGAGACTTTGGGATGTGCTGTGTTGATGACAAAGGTCCTATTTGAGTAGTTCTTGATTGCAAGTTAGATTGTACCTGAATGGATTTCTCTTCCTGTGTGGATATGTGTATACAAGAGTGTGTGTGTTGCAAGAGGACAGGAATAAAATATTCCTTGAAGAAGTCTTGATTTTTTAAAATTCATTTTAAAAGCATCATGGGGGTGCTTTTTCTGAATGTTCTGACTTTATCTGAAGACTCCTAAAGAATACAGATCCTGAAATGTTATGTATTCTCTCTTTTAATCAAGTCCTCTTATTTAGCACATTAGTGAATCTTTTTTTTTTTTTAAAAGAACAATGTAAAGCTATGGAGCACTGAAGCCAAAATACCAGCCAGTACTGAGATACAGAGGCTGCTATGGACAACTTTGCTTTGCTTTCCTTAAGATGTGATTTTCTTTCCTTCTCTACATATTTTCAGGCTACCGTTTTAGATCAATATTCAGTTACATTACATACCATCTGAAATCATATCTAGACTTCCATATATGAGATTGGATCCAAGTCACCAAGAGCCAAATCACCAAATCAAACTGTTTAAGCAAAAGAGAAAAAATCTACTGAGCTGTATAAATGAAAGTTTCATGATGGGACAGAACTCTTATAGTTAGAGCCAATGCCAAAGGGTATTGACGAGACCTCTCTTTCCGTCTCTCAACTCTGTTCACTTTGTTTTGATTTAGAAATCTTTTCTTTTCCTGGCAGCAACATGGTAGTGCCAGGATTGTATCATGTCAACTTCATATCCTTGGGGCATGTAAGCTACTCCTTTACTACAGGAAGAGAAATCTCCAGGAATCATTCCCCTTGGCCTGGCTTGTGTCCCTTGTTTATGTCTTGTTTGCTCCTGATCCATTCTCTATAGCAAAAGAATGCATTGCTCTCATTAGCTGGGTTTGGAGCACAGGCCCACCCTGGGTTAACTTCACTCAAACACAAAGACTGGGGGTGGGAAGGAAATGATTTCTCCCAAACCTGACCTCATTAAAAGGAAGAAGGATAATGAATGGACGTAAAAGAAAAAAAAAATCTACCAGCCTACTGTTGTAAAATATTGCTATGATTCCCCCAACAATTTGTCTATCTTTGATGGAAATAATAGTTCAATCAATAGTAGTAAGTAGAGACTAACTCTCATTAAGGAGCACTGGTATCTGTAGTTGGGGAAAGTTGCCTATATCTTCCATATTCTAGCAAGCTGACACAGTTTTATCAAAAAAGAGAAAATGTAATATCCATCTGTGTGTTCCTCCACCCACATGACAGGAAAGATCGCCTGTAGTAAATCATATATTGAACTCTGTGCTAGGACACAAACTTACTATGCACAGTCTATAGACTTTACCAGATAGAGTCAGCATAGTTCAGTAAGAGGCGATAAAGCTTCAGAATAAAGTAGTTCAAGTCCCAATGTCAGAAGTTTTGCTTCTTAGTTGTGAGTATACACCAAGCTCTCATTCCTTCTACCCTTTGCACTTTTACATAAAAATAGGTGTATTATGAGGATTAAATAGATAATATATCCATAATGTGCTCAGCATAGTACCAAGCACATAATGTCATTTTTCAAAAACTGATAGTTATTATCATGTATATCAAGTGAAATAATACAAGCAAATCACTTTACAGTGTGCCTTTCACTGGGAAGCCCTTAGGAGATGATAACTAGATGCTACTGATATGAAATGGAACACAGGGCATGTGGATAGGAAAATGGAAAAGATTAAGTAATACCAACCATGATGGATTTGGAGGCGGGGAAACAGACCTTTGCAAGTTCAGCCATACCTAACTCTATCCTCAGAGAAAAGCCTTAGTAATTTGAGATAAAACAGAATTTATCTTCTCTCCAAAAGAAAGTGTTTCTGAAGCAGTTCTCTTCCTTTTTTGACTCCCATATTCCATCAGCTTACATAATAGATAATTAAATTACATAATTACAATAATAAGTACAAATGGCATAAACTTGTTTGGGACTCTCTCCTGGGACCGTCCTCTAGTGGGAACAGATGTGCATAGTTGAGAGTCATTAACTAGCTGGGAACATCGAATGTGTTGTAGGCATTGGTCAGCTATTTTACAAGGGAAACAGAGAGCTGGGTGAGTGCAATCAGCCAGAAAGACCTCTGCCGCCTATCAGGAGCCTCTCTGCACTCTCCTCTACCTGGCTTTCCCTAGCTCTTAATATTCAACCACAAATTTGCCATCTTTATTTAGATTTCTTAAACAACTATCCATGACTGATATGCTCAAAACTCCATAGCCAGAATTGTGACCTTGTTACTGTAAAGTCGCCACTGCACACTGAGCAGACAGCAACATGAAAAGATAATGCTAGAACATGGAGGATTCATACTTGGTGATGTCCTAAACCCATTACTAGTCTTAGTAGAAGGCTGGATGTGCATCTCTAAGAAGAACATAAGAGAAACTTGCTTGGCAGTTCTAAATTACACTGTGGATCAGGCAGAACCTAAAAAGACATTGAGAATGTTTGTTTAATGACAAGCAGTCTTCTGACTGGACAACTGTGTGAAAGGGGCAGTTGTCTTCATCCTTTGGGGTGTTCTCATGACTTTTCTTTCTTTGCAATATACAAGTTACTACACTGCTGTTTTCAGAACCAGAGTCTTGAAAAAAAATAAACAACATTGGCAACATGTATCATTTTACCTCAGCGTTTGGGGAAATCCATGCACGACTCTGTGTTGTTTGGGGCACCACAGTACTCATTAGCAGCCAAAATCTAAAGTTCTTACAGGTGAGTGAGCACTGTCATCGAGGAGAGTATTGGATAGCGCTTCCTGTTTGCTTTGGAAAGTCAAATTTTCATGATAACAACACTTTAAGAATTACTTTGGATGAGGAAAAAAATGATTTCTGAATAGGCTCAGTGGTGTGCCTTGGTTGTATCCCTTCTTATTCATGATCTAAATTGCTTATCCAATGCAAATCACATGTTCTGCTTTGTGAAGAACATAAATTCAATTTTATTCTAATTTTCTTCGGATCTTTATTGATATGTTTTCGTTTCTTCTTTGACAATTTCTAATAATGTATTTTTATATATTGTGTTTTCATCGTATTTACTCCATTAAGCTCTTGTATCTACCCTTCATTCCCACTGAAGAAAGCCCTCCTATTCAACAATATTCTTAATCTGAAGATTAAGTGCCAATAAAGAGGCTAGTTAGACCCATTCTTTAGCTCAAATCCATTCACCCTGCCACACCTCCCCCAAAATAAGATCCGTGGCAGTATTCGGTCAGGTCTACTCACTGAGAGTAAAGAGAATGTTTTGTCTCATAATCATGGAGAATATTAAATAAATGTTACCAGAAAGAAAGTCTGCTGTCATGTGAAGAAGAATACATGTTGTATTAAGGAGCCAGGATTTTTTTCTTGTGAACACAGAAAGAAATAGACTTTAAGCAGAGATTGATCCACATGAAGGTAAACAAATTCACCTATAAGCAAGCATCCATGTCTTGGAAGGCTCTTTGTGTGGGGACTGGCAACAAGAGCAGGTTCAGTATACGTGAGACAGCAGAAAGACTATCACTTTAAAAAAGGAGAAACAAAACTTCCGTGTGAGACTCAAGCTCTTGAGGAATCCAACTGGGACCCAGGGCTGGATTCTGAACCTGATGGGGGAGAGGAAAGGCAAAAATCACAGCAGAAGTTCCACGTGTGTGAACTATAGATCCTCACGTTCGCTGCACCTTGGGATCAATGGCCTGACAGGATCCCCGAGCATACCTGAGGCAGAAAGATACAACACCAAAAATCCTGGGAGCTATCTTCTTTCAATCTACATTGTCGTTCTCTTTAAAAAAAAAAAAAAAAAAAAGTAAAATATGTCCATTCTTCTACTGTCACAAAATCAGGCATTCAGCATCTTTGAGACGATGGCCAAGGGTTTCTTGACCATTCCTGGAGCTACTTAGCTTTCCAGGAACCACCCATGCTTCCTACATGAGCATCCCTGATCTTGACAGTTCCTCTGTCTTATTTTCCAGCATTTCATCCCTGGCCAAAGTACTGCCAGAACTTTACCAAAACATCACCATGAATGGGAATCTGACCCAGCATCCAATCCAGCAGATAATTTCCACTGTGGAGGGGCACAATGGACATACCTGGTACTGAGAGTCCCTTTTTCTTCTTTCTCCTCTCAGAACTGCAGTAGCATTTCCATGTGGCCTCTAATGTCACCTCTACTGAGTGTCTAATGACACTCAGCCCATACCATACTCTCAGATTATAATCTCTGAACACACAGCCATCAGAAGTCCAGTTTTCTGTTTTATCTAGAAAAGTTGGTTCTCGTTTCTCTGTGTTTTCCCAACCAAAATATCCATCAAAATGTCTTGCTAAGCAAGAAAAACAAATCAGATAATTCTCTCACCTAAATAAAATTCTCTCAAAGTTAACATTTTCCTTGTTATACTTGAATCTATAACTTAAGCATAAGTTTACATCAGATTAATATACCTAAACCAATCCACAGATAGCCTATTCCCATACGTGTGGCCTCACCTGAGTATCACGGTTTGACTGCATATTAGCAAGCACAGATAGGTCAAAATCTACCTCCTGACATCCTGTGGCAGGTTAAGATGGAATCTTACCAGAGAAGCAACTCCCTTGAGCTATTGTACATGCACAATAGCCCTCAATTGAAATATTCGACTGGAGGATTTCACTGGGAACTGAGGTCCTGAAATTGCAGCATACAGACTCCTGAAAGAACTGTACAGTGAGAAGCAATTTCCCACCGGGCCATTGATACCATTTCAGAAATTTACATCTTGAAACAGTGTTGTGGTGATAACAAGCATAATGTCAACTATCTGCCACCAGGTCTGTCAATTGATCTAGTACCGAGTAACACCGGGCAGTTCCTGTCTTGTTACAAGATAAATGGGGCCCCAGACTGTCAGTAATGCAGGGCTGTTTAGTGCTGTAAAGGGAAACTGTTCAGGAAATGACAAGTGCAGAAGCCACTCAGCTTTCAGTTCGAGGGCTGTTGTTTTGTATTTGAACACTGACTTCGACTGCTTGTTGCTTCTCCAATACTGAAATAATCATTCATTTTTCAAAACATTATGGTTATAAATAATTTAATAAAGGGAAAAAGGAAAAAACAAAAAACAAAACAAAAAACAAAAAAAAAAATAAAAAGAAAGAAAAAAGGACGGGCAAGGATTTAGCAACTACAATCAACCTACCACATTCCTGAGATAGTGCTTCAACATTTTCTCACTCATCCTCTTCTCCACATTTGTCTCATCCCAAATCACTAAACCAAACAATGACAAAATCATAAAAGGACCAAAGCAAATAACCAGCCTTGACCAGGAATGGACAATGCCTCTGGACAAACACAGGCAAAACTCTTCGGGTTACTAATGAATACTTGGGCCCCGGCTAGCGCATCAGCAGACATGTCAGTAAGGACTATTAGACAGATTTTGTTAAAAATTTTACCAAGAAGCGAGTAAAATAAAAACTGACCTAAAGAAAATATTTTAAAGTCTCTTACTGAGCACGACCAGAAAGAGCATTTTAATGTCTTTTATTTTTAAAAATGTTCAACCATTTACTTAAAAAATTTGGCTTGATCTTCGCGACTCGGTGATAACTGAAGTCATGCCAACTCTGATGTTTTTTAGCTTCAGCTGCTTAAGAGCTATATGTGATCCCCCAAAAAGATTGGAATGATTTTTTTTTTCGGAGTGAAGAAGGAAACATATGTTTTAACCCTCATGTGCCTTTTTTGAAAAGAATGAATTAACATGTTATAATACTCTATCAGTAGGCTTAAAAATCATTCACGTTCTTTAGAAATAAAATAGAAACGTGGGTCTTTAGTAACTAACACTGTAGATTTTAATCTATCTCGCTGAATACAGAGCTTTGCATGTCTGTTGCTATTGTTTTTTTCGATGGCAGCTGGAACAAGGCAGTTTGAGTACGTGAGCAAGGACCACACACAAAACAAATGTCACAACATCAAAGAACATAATGTATAGAAACACTGGAGTGTCTTGAAAACATTTCTTTCTAACCAGATATATGACATTATTTAAAAAAAAAAAAAAAAAAAAAGGAAAGTAAAAATGAACTTAGGAAGCTTCATAGAGGGAGGGGGAGTGAGGCCAAATGGTACCAAACATAGCAAAGCCCACTGAGTGAGAAAGTGTGGAGGAAATACCTATGTGAGGTCTCTGAAAGCCACAGCACAGGTCCTTCCTATTGCTAATGTCACCCACCGCATTGTCAGAGAAAGAGGAACGGATCACCGGGCCGCCCTTATGAAACGAAGGAAGGCAATCGGGATGTTATGGCTTTTCTATAGAATGACTCCTGTGTGTCGAATGCATGGTTTCCATCCCAATCTCAAGAAGTAATCTCAAGAGAAAACTTCGAGTGCTGGGGCCCAACTTCACTGAGGAGAGATGTTGCGAAATGTGATACTTTGTCTCTTCCCTGGTGTATCATCCCCACCACCATCTCCTATCTACCTTCTCATCCATAGACACCCACCTCTGTGATGCTCTCCCACAATTCTTGGAGCCAAATGACCATGGCCTGAACCCTCAGAAATCATGAATCAAAATTAACCTTTCTTTCATTAAGTTGATTGATCACGTACTTTGGTCAAGGCCACATCAAAATCAAGAATGCACAGGGGAATTAGGGCGAGTGCAACCATTACTGTACTACGAGCAGTGCTAGAGCAATGTCTCATGTGGCCCTGGCAAATCTGATCTGAAAAGTGGTTGCCGACTTCAGGGAGGGAATCTTGTCCTGTTAGAGAGAGGGGAAACATTGCCCAGTGGGCTCAGTCCCAGATGACACGTAGGTTGTTTTTGCAGAAGATGGTGTACAGACAAGTCTAGAAGTCCGATACTTTCAAGTTTCATTCTTCTCAGTTACAACTCCCACTGTATTCTGGTATGTCCTCAACATTCTGGAAGAACAACAAAAGGGAAGAATTGGTTAAGAAATGACAAATGTCTCGCTCCCTTGTAATGACAGAAGAACTATTGGCAGAAAACTTAAAACCAGAATGAAAGAAAGGTTTCAAAGGAAATCGAGTTTCTGTTTACAAAAAAAAAAAAAAAAAAAAAAAAAAGGTTCCAGCGCTGGGAGAAGTGTCCAACTCAACCGGTCGCTGTGGAGAAACATGATTAAAGCGATGACTGAGGGGTTTGGTGTCCTTGCCTCAGTTTCCTTTATTCTCCTCGGAGTCCAGAGACAGCCAATCAGAAAGGAACCTGGCCTGAAGGCTTGTCAGGGATAATAATTGAAAACATCTGTCCGTGTAGCAAGTGTGGGAAGCCCATGCTGGTCCCTGACAGAGGGAGTTCTCAGGCAGCGGAGCCAGAACCACGACTGTGCTCATAGTCTCCTCCACAGACTTTCTCACTACCAGCTGTCTTTATTCTCCTGCCAGGAAAGCGAGGGGCCCGGGGCTCTGACCCAGGCAGGGGTTAAGTGAGCTGAGACTGGGACAAAAAGAGGGACAGGCTGCCTCGGAGCTCAGGGTACAGAGACGAGGGGTATCTGGTTTGAAACGAAGAGACAAAGAGAGAAAGAACAAGGGTAGACAGCAAAGTAGGCTTTGAGCACAAGGAACAGTAGAAGAATTTGGCTTCTAGACCCAGGTGAGCTGATCCCGTCCCACCGTCTGAACAGATATTTTAGTTTGGTATTAAATGTATGGAGAGCATGTTTGAAAGGTCTATAGATGTTCGTTCAGCCACCGGAGAAGAAAATTCCAGATTGCAGGTTAAAGAAAAGCTAAACCAACCCAAGTTGTAGTGTAGAGATGAAAGAAAATAAAGTTCTCAATAGAAAAAAGATTAGGTGTTTCATTATCTGTAGATAATTTAAGAAAGAAAAAATGCTTTCTGAGAATACAATGAACCCACAGATTTGGGTGGATATAACCCCCCCAAAAAAAACTATGAATAATGTTTTAAAATATTGAATAATCCCGATCGTTTCATTGTTTAAAATAGTCTCTACATGAGTTAATCATCTCTGGAAGGGATACGTTAACAGTTGTGTCACAACTGTACTCACAGCTACCTCACAGATACTTGATGTATGATGTTCACTTGGACACAGAAAGAAGAAATCCAGCTTGCAATGAAGCAGAACTTGCCAGTAGTATGGGGCTTGGGTCCTGAGAAAATTTCGCTCAACACATGGGTGGCAAGAAATAATACAAAGGGAGAGACTTAGGGAGGCCACTCTGTCTCATTAGTTAGGAACAGTTCTGTATTGTATATGTATCCAACATAAACACTTGGCTGAGGATGTTATTCTACTGACAGTGTTTGCCTTTCCTTATGGTCATCAGCTGGGTGACTACCGCTACTTGGCTGAGAAACACTTCATCCATAAAGAAAAGTTCCATAAGTAATAACGAGCGTGAGTTTGTGTTCACTGCATAGCAAGGATTCAGATTCAACACGGAGTTTTCTTATCCAACTGAAATGAGTCAAGCTGTTTAACCTAATCGAGCTGCTGTAAATCAGGAATGTTGTGATATTAGTAATCCTCCCACGTCAAGCACTGCAGTGAGGCGCCACACAAGATACAAACGTATAAGCACAAAATAGAGACTCCACTGACCCTCTTCTCCTCACCAGCTTTATACATCCCTCCTCTATCTGTAATCAAATTGTAGTAAAATCATCACTAGATAGATAGATAGATAGATAGATAGATAGATAGATAGATAGATAGATAGAAAGAATGTATGTTTGTGGTGTGTGTGTGTGTGTGTGTGTGTGTGTGCTGGTGTGTGGAGAAGTTAGAGGAGAGCTTTAGAAGTCAGTCCTTTCTGTCCTGTTTTGAGGCAGAATCTGTTACTCACCACTGCCTATGCCAGGTTAGCTGGCCAGAGACTGTCTGGTTGTTCTTTTGTCTTCATCTCCCATCTCCCTTAGGTTCACTGGCTTTACAGCTACACAATACCACATTGGTGTTATGTGGTTCTGGACAGGCAAACTCTGGTTCTCATGCTTGTGTGGCAAGTAACTTTTCCACTAAGCCCCGGTACATCATTTTAACCATGGAGAGACCATTTGTCCTTTCAACAGTGTGCTCTTCCATATGCATGTATGACCAGAAACAGGCTTGGTTAATAAAAAAATGAAAACAAAATATATTAGGAGGGAATGTTGATCTCCTGGAAACTGGGCTTTAAAATTACACATTTGGAAGATTTTGCATAGATGTTTTGCAAAAAAGAAGCAGGTGCTAATCTGAAAGGAACCCTGAGATACACCATGTATGTCAATATTCTAAAATTCTACTTCAAATATTTATGAACATAAACTGTTCCTAATATTGCTTAACTCTGTTTTAGGAATGCCTAAATATTTGCCTACTTCAGTGCTTCTATCCATCCGTCAATAATTTTTCCTTCTTCTTGGAAGGTTAAAGGTAACTTCAGGTTAGCATGAGTCAAAACCCATCCACCCCACCAGCCCCTTAGCTTGCTTCTCAAGTTCCCAGATTACTGACCACCTGTGAGATATAATACCACTCATTGATGCCATAGATGTATTGTTTCATTTCAAAATGGCTTTTGCAGTGAATGGCATGGCCCTAGTACATAGACCGCCATTTTCCATTTTCAAGCCCATATAGACATTGTTGGTTGATCATTTCCCTTTCCACTCAGGGGTTTCAACCTCAGAGTCCTTACCCAGAGATCAAGCAGTCTCCCTGAGGCAGATGATGCACACCTGTGGGTCAACCTTTGCTAGAGTAGACCAGTTCATCCAAAGCCATGCATTGCTAGGCACTCTAAAGAAAAGACTGTTTCCAAGACAACAGGAGGTTCCTGTCTGTTATTCTCTTTTAATTCCTAGTCTCTAGCTTACTCTTTCATTCTTTTTTTTTAAAATGAGTACATATTTTACTCCATAGAGTGAGTTATGCATAAACAAACATTTATATTGTACACAGTTATACAAGAGACTATTTCAAGTTTAACTTCTTTTGCAATGGATGATTATGCCTGCAGTGTGTTTCTAAGTTTGTCTGGCTTCCTTACAAACTACTTCAAGTTTGGGGGGAAAAAAAACCTGTTTTGATTTGTTGAAAACCAAATTTGTAGCACAAAGAAATAGAAGTCTCTTAGGCCAACTGACCTTACAAATGAGGAAGCTGAGGCTGAGGGAGGTCAAATGAACACCAGTGGTCATTCTGGTAATGAAACATGATGACAGGAGAAAAAAAACACCAAGCTTTCTGTGTTCTTGGGAAGTCTCCCACTCCAGCAGCCTACACTGACAAGGCTAAGCCTCAGTGCCTTCCTGTGTTTCTCCATGTTCTGGGTTAGCTGCTCTCTGGAATCACTGCTCAAAACCATAGGTCTGAAATGGATCATTTGAGACTCTCTTTGGTGCGTTCTCATTTGATGTATAACCATTCACCTTTTGAACCTAGACAGTTCTCTTTTATATTATTTTAGCACCTTTGATAAGAAACCAAGTCATTTGGAAACAAACCTACATTCTATAAATGACACTTTAACCTTAAAGTAATTTTACACTAACTCATAAAAATTTTGAGAATGAGGTATCCAAGGGTAATATTTTACACTTACCAAGTTTCCTTTTCCCTCCAAAAAAAAAAAAATACTCCCTAAATGTTCCATTATATTGTTGCACATCCAAAGTATATTCTCCAGTTATGCACAGCAATGTGTTTTCAGGAAGATGGAAAAATAGAAGACCAAAAGAGGCAGGCAAAAATGAGTGGCATGACAAGAACCCAACAGCTCACCTCACTAGACATGGCTTTCTCATCTAAACTTGAGAGAAATATAAAAAGCTTATCTATGGCTGGCTTTGTTCTTCTACATAGAGAAAAATATTTGGTTCAGTCCAGAAAATATTTGAGTTCAGTTCTGCTCAGCAAAGGCAGTGCAGAGCTGGAGAAAAGACTTCACCAGCACGCATAAAGCAAATGCTCTAACAACAGTGAGGTATAGAATGCCCCAACTTTTTCCTGCACCCGAATCTAGGAGGGAAGCTGAAGGTAATACGGCACATAAACCAGCTCATTGAGAAAGATAAAACATATGTGCATGGAATCGAGATAAAAATAAAACATGTCAACAACAATGTAATACAATCTGAATGTTTAAATGCCAAGAAAGCAAATAACAAAATGTTCAGAATACAGTTTCTAAATACTTCCTTGAAGAGGCATGTTTAAACACAGTTTGGGACATGGAGTCAAGCATAGGTGTGGCCACAGACACAGCATCAAGGTAGAGTAAAATGGCTCAAGTGTGTATGACATAGTTAGGGGAGGTCAGAGGGGAGCAACCTCTGACTCCAAAAGGATATAATCTGGTTTCAAGGACATGGTTTTTCTTTTTCTTTCTAAAAGATAACATTTTATTTTTCTGAATAGATTTGGTTTTGAAAAGAAATTGAGCATTTAGTACAGAGTGTTTCTATACACTAGCATTCATTTTGGTTCACACGCTGGCATAGTTTCTCCTGTTCCTATTATAGCTGATGGGCCCAATACTGAACCATAGTCAACTAAAGTCCATAGTTCACTCTAGAATGCACTCTGTCTGTGGAGTTTAGCAAATGGATAATGGTATGTAAGCACCATCATAGGGTCACACAGAATACTTTCGCTTCCCTTAAAACATTCGGATTTCCCACCTATTCTCTCCTTTAACTGAAGTTCTAGATGATTACTGATCTTTTCTTCCTCCAGAATTTTGGATTTTACAGAATGCCAGCATTCTGGGTTGACTTTTTCTCACACTCACAAAACTAGAGTCATATGCAAAGAGAAAACCTCAATTGAGAAAATACGTCCATCAGGTTGGCCTGTGGGCAAGATGGTTGGCCATTTTCTTAACTAATGATTGATGTGAGAGGGCTCAGGTCAATGGGTGTGGTGCCACATCTGGGCAGGTGCTCCTGGGGTATATACGAAAGTAGCCTGAGCAGGTCACAGTGAACAGTCAGTCCTCCATGTTTTTTGCTACAGTTCCTGCCTTGAGTTCTTACCCTACCTTCCCTTAGTGATGGAGTGTGGCCTGGGTTATGTAAACCAAATAAATCCTTCCCTCCTCAGGCTGCTGTGTAGTCCTGGTGTTTATCTTAGCAACAGAAAACAAACTAATCCAATCTGGTACTGGGATCATTGTCTCTTTCACTTGGCAGCAGCATCATAAACTCCCCAAGGGTTTATGAGCTTTCAGAACTTATTTCTTTTTGTCACTGACTCATATTTTATCTCATGAATATATTATGGTTTTCATCTACTCACCTATTGGAAGATATCTGTGGTCTTTATTAACTTAAAAACAAAGCTTTCAAATGAAAAATTAACTTATATAATCAGTGCATTTCAAAGGTGGGAACTATGACCTCAGATCATGTTATTTGTTCTGAGGCAAGATTTCATCCTAAAGACTGTGCTGTGACTTCCTACCACACAATGTAAATTTATCTTTTCTATCCTTAAACTTGAGTCAATTTGAAACTCGATTTACTCCCTTTTTCTGTTCACCGGTGACATAAGAGAGGCCAGTTGAATATTCACAAGGAAGAAACGCTATTAAATTAAGATGTACATTTTCAAATCGACATGACTATTCTCAACTATCCATTGGAGGTGTGTCTTTTCCTGCCTTCTGCAACCACAACAAGGTGTTAGCTTTGAAACGAATCAGAACATAATTATAATTTTAAATCATGTGTATTTTCTGTCTTTTAGTATCAATTATATCCAATAAAAATGTGCGATTCTGTAACCTTTTCAAAAGGAGACATATAAGCTGTTATTCCTTTCTAAGTAGAAATAAATGTTACCTGGCACACCTGTGCCGTTTTTTGGACACCAAATAATATTTATATCTGACTTATTCTAATAGGAAAAATAAAGGCTGTTCCGCCATGTGGAGGCAGCTCCCAGTGAAAGCCATTTGTGGCCCCTGGTTCTGCGCACATGGTAGCTGTAAAGCAGCACACGGGAGGTTCTGCCAAGGAAATCTTAAAGTTCAAGCAGAAAAATAATCACAACATCTTTCAGTCATTTTCTGCTTGTGTTTGTTTCCTTAAAATGCACAGCTAAGTGCTCCCCCACACACATACTCTTCAGTAGGTGGGGTATATCTTATTACTGGGTTATTTTCCAGTGCATTTGGCATAGTTAAGGTAAAGTGTATTAACTTTCTCTCAAAATAAAGATGAAAACAGAGTTTTAGCGGTTGTGAATGCTTCAGCCATTGTCAGAAAGTTCAGAAATGACAGGAGATCCAAATAATCAACTCTGCCTGGTGCATATACTGTAGTTTTCCCCTGGGATATCTGCTCTAATCCAACAATGTATCTGACTGGCATGAATGTAGAATTACTTTCAATAAAGATTTTATTTCAAGCTTGGATGATTTCCTCCAAAACATCTTGTCACTAAGGCAAAGTATATCATAGAATATCTGATTTTTTTTTCTTCCCTACAAGTCAGCTTTTGAAGGGAAAAAAAATACACATTTCAACTCAAGTATTCCACTCAGGTCAATTCACTGTAAAAAAAAAAAAAAAAATCACATTTTAACATATCTAGGCTGATTAAAGATTTGCTGTGTTAAAGAAATCAGGGAGCTGTCAAGAGAGCTTACCCTAAAGTCCGGAACTGGGAAGTCAGCAGCACATTTGCTCAAATGCAATGTACTATCCTTGCAGTAGCCTTAGACCTAAGAACAGATAACTCTTCCCGTGAATACTGAGCTTCTAGATTATTTGTCTTTTGGCAAGCAAGGAACACTTGAAGGTCATATCTTCCAATAAGTATGAAATTCTTTCCGGGCCATAAGAAAACTATGAATGACTGCTTGCAATCCCATGATGCTGATCTCCACGGTTTCATCTCTCCTTCCATCTCTCCACTCTATTCTACGTTATGCTCCCACATCGGGTCAGCATACTCAAGACAGTGCAGCAGTAGGCAACAGTGCACTATGCTATTCGGAATTCACCAACAGGTTTCCCTTGGAGCTCTGTTACATTGTTTCAGCCTTCATGTCACATTGTTTAATTTATGCTTGGTTCATGTAATCTTAAAAAGTAGCTTATGTTACCTAGGAATTTCACCCTTACTAAAAAAGCCGCAAATCAAATGACTTAGCTCTAATGGGACAAGAGTCATTATTTTAACATTTAATAATCGTAGCAACATTATAATTACAACATGGTTTAAAATTCAAAATCCATTTTTCTCTATTATATTTTACGACTAATGGACAAGACTGAGATAAGAACTATGCTCACAAATGAAAACAGTATGAATAACAGTACTTAAAGCAGGAGGAATGGTGAGAGTTATGTCTGAGTTTTCCTTCATTAGCTGAGTCACTTTGGGGTATATCATTTAACCAAAAAACCCATGAGCCAAGGCGACTACACATAAGCTTTTCTGGGGGAAACTTAGACATTCAGGGGCCTGTATCTAGATCTTGTTCCTGTGTTGAAGCTCTCTTAGTGAGACCTGGTCTCCTTTTCCTTGTTACAAAACAGTCCACAGAAGCAAATACAAGCACTTTAGATGAGAGCAACATTTCTAACCATTTCAGAGGGATTCCAGGAAGGTTTAAATTTTAACCTGCAAAATTTTTTCATGGTGTCATGTTTGCCGTTACCTTCACTTTTGAAGTAAGAGTCTGAGGCTCAGCGAACTGCTAAAATGTTTCTCTCACATGCTTAGCACTTGGAGAACGAGCAGTGTGGATTCTGCAACCAGATTATATTATCGCTTTTCCCTCAGCAACAACTCTCCCCACCCCTGAGCCCCAGGCACATGACAGTCATACTAAGAGCTTTTAAAACACGTCAGACTCACCACAAACCATTTGAACAGAATTTTTGTGGATGAGCCCCAGACACTGTCATGCTTTTGAATGGTCCGTAGACAATGCTAACAGACGGGTTGGATAGAGAATGTGTTCTCTATAGTGACCTGAACAAGTTTGGAAACTAGAAACTTCTTTATAGATATACCATGTTTGTGCCGTTTTTTTGCTCATCATAAAACATGAATACAGTGTGGAAGTGGATGATGCATGAACGTTCATATCTTTTCTTTCACAAGTTTCCTTTCTATTGGAATATCACTGATTCCCTAGAGTTTATGGTGAGCATCCCAAGGGGTATTTAACATGGCAATAGCTATCTATTATTGCCAATGGAAAGAGAATAGAACAGAGTGGGAAAGAGATAAAAACTCAAACTGTGACATGGGTTCATCAAAGCCCGGATAACTTGTAGAGGCTCTGGAACCCCTGGCTACCACAGTCCTTCCTATATCCAAAAGAGCTTGACTTATATATACTCATTGCAGTCTTGCACTGGTCAAAGGCTACTCCCTAGAGTCTTTGGGCTGAATCACCTCTCCACTGGGGAAAAACTACAAGGCTGATCTGCTGACTGAGTGTAGACAGCTGAGCTTTCCTTGAAGACCAGAAGTTCTCAATCTGTGGATCACGGCCCCTTTGGGTGTCAGACCACCCTTGCGTGTATCAGATACCCTGTATATTAGATACTCACATTACGACTTGTAACAGCAGAGAAATTATAGGTATAAAGTAGCAACAAGATAATTTTATGCTTTGGGGTCACAGCAACATGAGAAACTATATTAAAGGGTTGCAGCAGTAAAAAGATAGAGAACCACTGCTTGGAGACAAACCTACCCAGCATAGGTATGAACAGAGATGGCAGCACATCACAGTCTACTGCTTGTTTGATGCCTATCAATTCTTTATGTATATTTGATAAGCATCTCCCCCAGGACGACTGGAGGCCTCTCTTACTGAGGAAACCTTGGAAATGAAAGCTTTAGAAGGATGAATCACAGACTAAGCAGCTGAAGCCTAGCCTGAGCCCCCCCCCCCATCATCTCACCCCTCTGCCAAGCACTCTGGGGTCCTTTTATCTCTCATTCATTGCCTCCTTAGAACATGGTGATTGTCCCTCTCCCTCATTCATGACCAGTCCAAAATCCTATTGACCAGACTAGGATTTCTATCTCAGCCATTAATAGTCAGAACTATAGCTAAACAGCAGGTACCTTAGTACCTGCTAGGGTAGGTTAGGGTTAGGGTAAGGAGAGTAGGGTTAGGAAGTCTCATGTTGCCCCTGTCCCCACTATGCAACACCAAGCCTACCTCAGCTATTTACTTGATCTGAGTCAATTACATCTACATAGATAACAACTTTCAGCCTTGGCTTCTGGTCCCTGGACTCAAGAAGCCTAAGTACTAGGAAGCAACTAAAATCCAGTGATTAAATGTATTGTGCTAACGCAAGAAGGTCATCTTTATTAGCTTCCTATTTATCTTGCTCTTGAGAATGTCATAGTCTATTACTCCATCACCATGACTCTCTGTAAGTCCTGCTCCTTAGGCCCTATTGCATGTTGGTAAGATTACAGCTACCTGGCTTCTTGTCATTAAGTCCCATCACTCTATCACTATTATATGCATGCCTTATCAACTTTATTGCTATCTGTGAGCCTCTATATATAGTAGACACTCTCCTTCAGTCAGTTCTCGTTCCCGAGTAATGTCAACTACTTTCATTATAAACAACAGTTTATGGACTTTCACTGGTACTTAGTAATCACTTCCAGGAACCCTCCACTATTATTTGGAAATGCTCATATGAAACAAAAGCTATTCCCCACAGGTACAATATCCCAATTCACTGTTAATAAGAGTTTTTAGCAATCAGACTGTTATCGTGCCCATGGACATATCTGTGCTGTTCCTGTCACCACTGTGTGACTCACTGTTACAAAACAGATAGCATATGAGCAAGCCCCAATCTTAATTTTATTGTTAGCCTTCTTGCGCTACTCCTGGAGCTAGCCATCACGGGCTATGCTCCCTAGAGGTAGTAAGAGAGAATATGACATGCAAGGTATACTTGTCATCTATTCACTGAGGAAGGAAGAATACAGCAACAGGATCAGTCACAGAAGGAAGATGGGCTAACTTGCAGACTCTAAAGTCCCACTCAGCATAATTTCAACCTCTTATCAAGGTCAAAATCTAGCTCTTGAGGCCAGAAAGATAGATGGTTTGGTGGTTAAGAGTACTTGCTGCTTTTGTAGATGTTCAGTTCCAAGCACCCAGATGGTGCCTGTAACTCCAGTTACAAGAATTCAGAGCCCTCCTCTGGCCTCCACAGATATGCATGGGGTGCACATACATACATATAGGCACCCACACATAACATAAAATATGAATACCTAAGTCTTTTTAAAAATAGTTATCTCTGTTTCTAGCCCTTTACTCTCATTTTCTCAGTATGTATGGTAGGTATAAAACTTAGCTATCCAAGAATATGACTAGTGTCTCATTCTTCCAAATGAATTGTGACTGCCTTCTAGATTTTTCTGGATTTGTTTTTATTCTCAATGGTGGTGTACATTTGAGTGCCCAAGGAGGGCATCTGTTTATATTGTTTATATAATATTTCAACAAATATTTATTGAGTGACTATTTCTGTGATCAAAACACAAATCTTTGTCTATGGCCAAATAAGTCATCCTGGTGTTTAAGATATTTACATTCTTCCAACAAGGCAGGCTAGCAGGGAAGAAAGTGTCTAGCTTTTGAAACTTGAGCAGTTTTCAACAATCATCCCCGACTTCCAATTCCAGATTTAATGCAATGCAGTAGAGTGTGAAACTGCCTTGAGCCACATTTGCCTAAATATACTACATAGTAATTTCACCTTAGCTATGGCTGATACGCCAGACATAGAATCATGCTAAATAACTGGGTATTTTTGAAAGAAAGGAATGTGACTGTGTCTTATCTCAAATTCTTTGAAACTTGTAGCAGCCTTTATAGCCAGGCAAGAACGCTATGAAGGAGTCAGAACTGTTACTATCCTAGACCTCACTGATTGTTGTGGCCCGAGCTGGCCCACGTTTGGGGACCAAAAATGTCAAGAACCACTCTGCCCCACACTTTGGGGCCAAAATGTCTCAGACCACTCTGTCAATGTTGGGACCCACACTCCCAAAAGCTGCTCCGGTCCATGGGTCGGGGTTCAGCAAGAGAGAGAGTGAGGACGGACTGGAGGAATGGAGACCAGACAGAGTGTGATTCAGTCCGGTTTATTCTTCAGTCTCTCTTCCTAGTTCAAGTCCCAAGTCTTGAGTTCCTAGTCCCTATTTCCTAGTCCCTAGTGGCTCCAAGTTCCAAGTTACTTCTTCCAAGTGCTAAGTGCCTAATGTCTAATTCCAAGTTCTGAACTCTTCTGTCTGCCTCTCGACTTTTATATGTCTCACATCTAAGCCACGCCCTTAAGTCACGCCCTTAAGCTACGCCCTTAAGTCACACCCTTACGTCTTATCTCTAAATCTGATCTCTAAGTCACGCCCTTAAGTCTTGGCTCTAAATCTCACCTTTAAGTCTCACACACCCAAGGGAAGATCCTGGGTATCTAAAACAAGATGTTATCAGAGTGTGCTCAGCTGTTGTAGGCTATTGTAAACAAGTCTCTTCTCAGGGTATATGGCTCAAGATGGCTGCAAGGATGATAGCCACCTTCTGTCGGCTCCCCACACTGATGTCTCAGCTCTTGTTTCCTTGCCCAGAAAATCCATCTGTAGACTATAGAAGAGTATAGCCTGGCTCATCTTTCTTCTCATCAAGTATGCTACTCATAGGCACTGTCCTTTGCTATTCAAACACCAGGATGTGCTGAAAGCAAAAGAATTTTCTCTGCTTTTTCAGTGTATCAACCTCCAAGGAGGCCATGGATTCTGCTAAATCCTAGAGAATGGCAAGAAGCGCAAGGCATGCTGGGCAAAAAATCTTAGTCTATATTATTCTTCCTCATATCAAATAATACTTCCACTTTCCAAGAATGTCTATTTTTTGGACATTAATCTAGGAGCACCAGCCATCCTTCTAAACTCACTAAATCTGTCATCTAGTACAGAACTCTCAAACATCCTGAAAAATATTTCTTTGGATGTGGATTGTGGGCCTTTTAAGCATGACATATTTAATAATTTGATGGATGCCCCTGATACCTTTCTAGTATTTATTAAGGAAGTCTATATTAGATATTAAAAGTCATAAAATTCTAAGTGGTTGGAATTTTTAGTGATTTTTATTTTGACTTGATTGCTTTATCCATGTTGATAAGAATCCATAACTGTTCAAAACAGCCATTTCTATTTCCATGGCAGTAATTCTTCATACCAAGGAAACTTCACTCCTTCTTTTTCCCATACCATGGCTACCTGCTTTTCCACCATTGTGGCTTCCTTACATGTTCTGTGTTTCAAAGCAAACACCAGTTAAGGTCCTAGGTCCTTATTTTTAGAAGTGTATTATTTTACTGACGTCCTGATATCCAATAGCTTATAGGCTTCTATTAAAGTCCAATCATCATAGAAAGGATTTAAAAAAATATTTTCACTTAGAAAATAAAATATGGGATGGAGATTAATAATACTCAAATTGCAACTGATCGTCAGCTACTCGAAGGGCCTCTGAAACAAGGAGATATCTCTGCCAAACACAGACTGATAAGACCTTGTGTGGCTGCCCTTAGTGGGAAGTAAAGTAGCTCCCTTCACTTATATAGTAAGGAAAAAATAAGAGATTAACAAGTTCTTACTACATACTGGTAACATTCCTCCCAGGCTTTTCAAACATTGCAGAGTAAATATTTAAAACCCATGTTTTCCACTAATGTCTTTTAAATTAGGTGCATTATTCTGTAGACTTAATTAATGCTGATCCATGTACAGCACTTGATAGTCCACATAAAATGTGACTAGCACATACTAGCATTTCAGGTTCATTTGAAAACTCTGTACTCACTATTTTCTGTGTCAACTTGACACAAGCTAAAGTCATAAGAGAAGAAGGAGCCTCAGTTGAGGAAATGCCTCTGTGAGATCCAGCTGTAAGGCGTTTTCCCAATTAGTGATTGGTGGGTAGGGGATGGCCCATTGTGGGTGGATCCCTCTGCTGGTGGTCTTAGGTTCTATAAGAAATCGTGCTGAGCAATCCAGGAGAAGCAAGCCAGTAAGCAGCACCTCTTTATGGCCTCTTCATCTGCTCCTGCCTCCAGGATCCTGTCCTGTTTGAGTTTCTATCCAGACTTCCTTAAGTGATGAACAGCAATATGGAAGTGTAAGCAGAATAAGCCTTTTTCTCCCCAACTTGCTCTTTGGTCATGGTATTTCCTCTCGGCAATAGAAATTCCTAACTAAGGCATTCATGTTGCAAATAATGGCACTTGTGAACACTTGCTTCCTTGAAAATATTCCAAATACGTTTTCTAGATGTTTCCTCTAACTCTAAAGTGGAATCTTGGAATTATCAGTCATTAGGCAGTAGGGCAAACTTTTGTTACTCCTGAGAGACTCACATCGAGAAGACTGAAACCATCCTGAATTTGAGGTTCTAAAGAGAAGACTGTACATACTCATTTCGTTTTCTTCCATCTTCTTGCCCTTCTCGTTTTGTATAGTTATGCCTTTGAATGTAAATTAAGAGCATCTGAAAAATTAAAAAAAATATGTCACTCAACACACCTTGCTGGTTGCAACTCATTTTACCTGTCTGAGAGCCTTCCTCAAGTTTTCCTCAGGCCTCATTGTTAGAAAGATCTCATATTTCAAATTCAAAAAGAAGGGCTTTTGCTCATTTGCACAGGAAGTGTCTATATTCCAGAGTAGTAGAGACCCATGTCTTACCATCATTTCTACTGCTTTTCCTCGTTGCCTTTGATCAAAGTGTTCAACCTTCCCTGAGCTCAGTTCCCTCATCTGGAAGTTCATTTGGGAGCTTTCTTTTGGTTATGAAGGAAAGAAGATTGAGAGGAGGAACATACACAATAACATGATGGTGGTTTAAATAGCCAAGTGATGGTTCAAAAGATCCAGATTGATCATAGCAGAGCTCTATGTGCGGGTATGCGTGGCTGTGTGTACAAAAAATAAACACACAAAAAAGTGTCACAAATCATTTGGTAGCGAGTGGATTATTCAATAATTAGCTGGCATCCCTTTCCCAAAGGATAAATTTATATTGTCATCACATTTCCAAAGTAAACTAGATCAAGATAAATTAAGAAGCATACTAAAAAAAAAAAAAAGTGACATCATTTTTAAAGAACTAAGACAAGACTGATGATCTGTATCTTATCTCTTTATATAGCTGAATCTCATAATAGTAACAACAATGGTAGAAATTGCTGAAGGAATACTATCATGTGGGACTACAGAAAAATTGCAGTAAATAAAATTAAGAAGCAAAAACTCAGGAATTATATGTGTAATAAAAACGATGAAAAAATGTATCTTCTCAATACATAAGATCTCAGAAGTCTGCACAGAAAAGGCTCTTCATCGCAGTGTAGAAAACAATGGAACAGCCTGAGAGCCACCAGCAGAGGAATGCTAAAATATCTCAAGGTGTTTCCATGCTATGAAATGAAATGACTTTTAAGAAAATGAACGCAGTATTTTTATGGGTTCTGAATTAGAAAGATGCCTGTGATACAGAATAAAAAGAAGGAAGGAAATTCTACAGCATCTGAATCTTACTATTTTATTCTTTTTAAAAAGAAAACTTTGTATATGTGTGTTGTATATTATAGAAGTATCATATATGAATATCTATTATCATATCTAATGGTTGGTAATCCATGGGTCATTAAAAGACTATCTACAAGCCACACCCACTGGTTAATCATAGCTACGATGGAGGCATTTGGTTAGGAAGCAGGGGAAGGCTTTACTTATCACTCCTAGGTGCTTTCTATTAGCACATTATTAAGGGTTATACAATAATTTTTATACAAATAAATGAAATGGACTAAATAAGCAAACATAAAATTATGGCCATCTCAATAAAAAAAAGATGACAAGAAATAGTCACAGAGGAGAAAAAATATACAAGGTCATTTATATTTGTTGATTTCTTTCCCACTGCTTACACTAAAGGATCTATTAAGTTGAAAGAATAGAAAATAGCAGGCCATTTTTCATCTACAGTGATTACATCTTAAAGGATACACCAGGTACTAATGACTATAACAGGGCCCTCACACATGTTGCCACGAAGATCAGTGCTTGTTATCATGGCACGGATTTGTACCACCTGAGAACTTGTTTGAGACACTTGTTTGTCAAGGGTTGCCCTAAATTTCTTGTATCAAATTTGTGGGAGTTGATCTCGGTGCTCCATGGTTCACATGCCTTTCCAAGTTGCTCTATTGAGCAGTAAGGGAGATCCACTGGCACCTTCCTACTGAGGATAGGGTTCCCACCACCAGCGCTTGATGGTGAGATAGGAGGCAGTTCTGTGTGTGTAGGGGCTACCTGCACCTTTTGCTTCTGCCCAATGAAGGCTGCAAGCAACGGGAAGTTCCCCACTTCACCCAGTCATGAAGCTTTCTGCAGACAGTGCCAAGCACCTCCAGTGGCAAAACTGGTGGGGGGTGAGTTCACCTGCTCAAAATGAAAGCCACTTCCTATGGTCTTAAAAAATAGTTCAGTGTTTGCACACAACCTATGCATATCCTCCCATATACTTCCAATTATTTTCATATTATTTTTATACCAAATATAATTTGTATGCTATGGAAATAGTTGTTACAGCACATTGTTTACGGTCAAGGCAAAGACAAAACTCTATATGCTTTCAACACAAATGTGATTGCTTTCCTGTCAAATGTTTCCCATCTGAGGATGACTACATCTCCAGATACAAAATCTATGGATAAGGAGGACTTGTTGTGTGAGCTTCTACTGGGTTTTACTCATTGCAACTGTTTCAACATTCAGAATAGCACGTGGTACATAGAAGGTTATTAAGGAATACACTTTTTAAAATTAAGGTTATGGGCGAGTGAGATAGCTCAATGGGTAAAGTATTTGCTGCACAAATATAAGGTCCTAAGTTCAAATCCCCAGTGCCCACGTAAACCCAGGTGTAACAGTGTGCATATCTAGAGCCCAAATGCCCCTATGGTGACACGGGAAACAGACACAGGATACCCAGATGCTCCCAGGGCAACCAGCTTCAAATTCAAACAGGCAAATGCCCAGATTCCCTTTCTCAAATAAGGAGAACGATGAGGACCAACTTGCACATGCACACTGTAGCACACACGTAACTGAGCTCGCTCACAGACATGCATGCATGCCACACACATATGCATACACACAAAGAATTGTACTCATAAAATTTTCACATTTTCTCTAATAGAATGCATTCCTATATAATTAAAGAAAAATTAAGACTTCTTTTTAAATATGCTTTGAAATAACTGGCATACTTGAGGCACTGTGATTAGCACAGTGAAGGCGTTCAATGACAGCAATGCTGGTATTCCCTTCTGCTACTTAGAGTGGCAGGGCTGTGGCTCTGACAGCCTGTTTTGTTTATCATTGTTGATATCTTTCAAAATACATAACTAGAAATAAGTCATTAATTGAAGCCCATGGCTATTCATTTTTAAATTTGCTTTCCTGACATCCTATTAGACAATTTGAATATTATTTTAAAGGTGCTTTAGACTATCTCTATAATGTCTGATCAATAAAAATATGAGGCAAGTGAATAATTGAAAGTGTTTCAATCTTCTGAATTGAAATTAATGCAAAGTAGCTCAATAAATGAAAAAAAAGCAGGCTGTGTTACCTATCAATAGGCAATTGCCATATTGGGTTTTTTCCTATAATGTGCTTTGAAAAAAATTATATATGCATGGCTTTAAGGATTATTTAAAAGCAAAAATGTCAGAATGCAGCAATAATTCCCACTTGAGAAGCTAGTCATGAGCTGATTTTTGGAAACTAATAATGACATAGTATCTAGATATAAAATTGAAGACTACAATTAGTTTAGGCCAATTGATTTCCAGATTGACATGTGACCATGGCTGAATCAGATGTGAATGATCACTCTGGAACACACCGATGCTAAGGGCAAATGCTCTGTAAGCGTGCTCCGACTTTCATTGCATTTGAGCATTCTTCTGACATGCTCTATGACTTTAAGAGAGAAGGTGGGAGTTTTGCAAATTCCCCAGTCTTATAAAAGGCCAAGGGAGGCAGCAGAAAAGCTTGTGCAAACTGAGGGAAGGCAAGCATATGGTTAGCATGTATCCCCTCAAAATAGTCACAACACATAAGAAACATAAGTTGAGCATATTGAAGATTGATTCTATTTCTAACTGCCTCTCTTCACTAAGTGGTCAAAATTACAACTAACATTTCACACGTAGTGGCTGAGACGTATTTAGCAAACCAGGTGTGTGACTTGAAGGCAGGAATCGGCTCATCACCACCCTCTCTCCTAATCCAGTAACACCCTCTGGAAGTTCCTCAGACAGGAAGAGAAGCATGGCAGTACCCCTCCAGAACTGGAAACTTGTCCAATGGGAAGCTCTGTGGCCTTCACACATCACCATGGTAACAGCAAAACACAAACTTAAAAGGAAATTTTCAGGATAGTGAGTGGCCAAGCCTGGTGACCTGAGTTTCATCCTTGAGACCGATATGTTTGAGGTAAAAAACCAACTTCAGCAGGTTGCTCTCTCACTCAAACACACACACAGACACACACACACACACACACAACTACATACATACATACATACATACATACATACATACATACTAACATAATTTTTTAAAGTTTACGCCCACCTATCAGCTACCTGCTAGAATCTGTGCTACTATTAAACATGCTGCTTTTCTTAATTCCATAGTAACTTTTAGTTTTCTTTTAGTTTTCAGCTTGAGTCATTTGGCTATGATTGTATGCAACCAAGAAATGTCTTTCAGTTAGCTCAAATTCTGCTCATTTTTTGGAAGAGCCTACCAAATATAAGGCTTTCCTGAGAGTTTCTGGATTTTAGTTGACTGCTTGGGTAGTTGATGGTTTTTTTTGTGTGTGTGTGTGTGTATGTGTGTGTGTGTGTGTGTGTGTGTTTTGTGTTTTGTGTTCTGTTTTTTGTTTTTGTTTTTGTTTTTGTTTTTGTTTTTCTGTTTTGGTCAGGCCTGGGGTCTAATGGCTGTAGCATTGTAGTACAGATTGCTTCTTTAATAATCCAACTGGATGGGTCATGGCTCCTTCCTTCTGTATTTGACAATAAGTCACAGTCACATTTTCTCTTCCTATAGAGCTACAAGCTACTTCTCTGCTCCTCTAAATAGTTCTGACCCATTCCACAATGTTATAAAGTGTTCTTTAACTCGGTGGTATAAGCATTGCTCCTACAATGAATACGTATCAATTGCTTTCTCAGAACACAGTGTTAAAACCATAATTATGTATTCATTAGGCTATGTTGGGCAAAGCAGTGTCTATTCGGTCTTTCAAAAAAGAGCTGGTAGTCAGTTTATCTTTGAGCTCCTCATGCTGCTTGTATCTTTGCTATTAGGATTTCTTGGGAATAAATTAATAGCAAATAAACACGTATCAGGGAAATTCCAAAAATACTGACAGAAGAGCTAAATGTTTTCTCTACCTTCTTAATCACCCACCAGTTCATAGTACATTCATAGTTATCTCTCCACCATGTCTTTGTTCTTACGTTTCTTATTCATATTTTTTTCTCTGCAATTTTGTTTCTGTCTTGTAATAAAGGATGGGTGTCTTTCATCTTTTTCTCTGAAAACAGGTTAAATTGCAACTCGTAATTTGCAATACTGCCAGTGGAGTCTTTAAGGGTGGAGAATATGTCCACCTAAAGAGAGAAACTGCCTCAAAACGGCCACATCTCTCCTCCCTCTAGGCTGGCAGCAGAGGCTGCGAACCGAGAGAAAACACAGGCTGGTAAAACCCAGGACATTTTCAGAATTGCAGACAAGGTCCTTAGCAGAGCACACTAGGGCAGGCTTTCCCACTCTGTATAGCTCAGTGCCACTGAGGCAACAAATCCAAGCACATCATTGAAGTTAGAGAGGACATAAGCTGAGCATAAGCGGGCCCATTTTCTCCGCAGTCTTTTCAGAATCTTCATAACAGTTTCATGCATTAAAATGTACAAACTACAATCCTCTTCAAAATGTATCTGGGACACCATTTTTAGGGAACCTGGGAAAGTAATGGTGTTTCACAGAACTCACTTCAATCAGAGCTTCCTGGAAGGGATTGCCAACCATGGCCTGTGGTCCAATGGCTGCTGGAAGAACCTTGTACTTGCTTTTTTGTTTTCCTCCATGTATATTAGGTTACACCAAGTATATGCAGACTTTTTATTGTTTGTATTAGACTCTATTCTCTCATATGCTTCACTAGTTAGGCTCTCAGCTGTAATTCCTGTCTAGTCACCCAGGAAACTAGAAGGTATAATATTATGATATGACATGTAGATACTTTTTCATAATACTCTAATTATATTTTAGAAACTTTGATTGATTTTCTATGTGCTTCTCCATCAGCCATAGGAGTCTAGCAAGGTAGAAATGGCTGGGTTTATATTTGAATAGCTAAGTTTACAATAGTGCTAAGTAAGATTCTTGCCAGGTACCCCTAATTTCTAAGCCGTCTTTGTTAGAAGTGTCTGCCTCTATGATCTACAAATGAGGTGCAATATAATTTAAAATTTAGTGTGAGCCTATATTTGTCTGTCAACATGAATCATTTGATTAAGTGGTCAGCAATTTCTACATATTGGTCTTCACCCCCAGCGTCATTTCTAAGATTGTTTTTTTTTTTTAACTTCATTGCTATTCAGAAATTAAACTGTACACACATCACACACACACACACACACAATGCATTTAATAATGGTAAATAAGCTAATTAGTACATTTTTTATATAATTCCCATCCATATTTTCTTATCTCTTAACTCTGTCTTGTTTTTCTAGAAGGCATAGCAAGTGACTTGATTTTCTTGATTTAAGAAACAGCTATCAAAATGTAATCTGCACTAATCCAGACATGGTAAAAATATAAAGCTGTGTTATTCTAAAGGGTTTACATTGAACCAGATCACTTTAAAGCGCTCGTCAATTAACATTATCAAAATCAGACAGGAAATTTAAAGAGAACAGACCTGAAGAATACAGGTTTGGGATGGGATGAATGTTTTTTATTCACATATACATAAAGGCAAAAGCTGAGCATTTGAACAGTAGGGTGGGACCTATACACTAGAAGGACTCCATTAGGGGAGCCACCCACCGTAGCCCAGTAGCTGAGATGGAGAGACCTGGACATGCATCACTGTCTTCTACTCTCCAGTCTATGTAAACTCAGTCAGTACCCACCCCTGGATTTGGCCTTGTCCTGAGATCTGAGGCAGAGTCTTTTGCCAGCAAAATAAATAAATAAATAAATAAATAGCCTCTAATGCTTACTGAAAAGTCTCTAGCCTCAGTCCAGCCTCTTCTCCTTTGGGCTACATCCCACTGGTGGTGCTTTGTGGATGAGAGCTGCACTTCACTAACAATGGATGAGTCACCCCATCACTTCCTGGAAGCCATGATTATACCCTGCACTTCCCAAATCCTGGATATGCCTTGATTTCTGGCCTTACCTTTTCAGGGTGTCAACTCAGTTTGAGCTCCCAACTAATCTCAACTCTCCTGTACATTTATTTATTTATTTATTTATTTATTTATTCCATCAGAAATGAGAACAGAAATGAAAACTATATCTTCATCCCTCGGTTCATGTTTACGTCATGCCACTTCTCTTCAGACTCTGAAGACTCCAGTTTCTAATGATCTTGAAGTACCCAGATGTCATTGCCAGGCCATTTACCACCACACAAGCAGTGCTGTCTGGCACTTCTGTCTGCCTTCTCCATAGCCTATGACCAAAGAGCGCTGGTCTCTGCTGGGTAAATCTTTGCAGCTGAGACATTTACTGTCAACGGGTAAAGTTACAGCAGCTTTTGCCTGCTGGGCACTCAATTACTTGTTATGTTTGGTTTTTTTTTTTTTTTTTTTTTTTTTCCATTTTTGTCTTTGGCAACTTCTCTTGTCTTGGAGTCATTAGAGTTGGTATCATAAAGGCACTCGTTTGAAAGCAAAAGATAAAACCCTTTTTACCTTAAAATAAGCCTTACTAATGACTTTTCTAGCACGCTTGCCAAGAAGCATTTCAGACACATATCACACTGAGGTAAACTGCTGTGCCGCGGGGAACTAAGGCCTGTCTCACTCTCCAGATGTGGGATGAGGAGGCTCATATCACCGCACAGCCTTTTGAAAAGCGAAGCATCAAAGTGACATGGCTCTTTTTATTTTCAAAGGAAACCTTAAATTTGAAATCTCTGGTAACTTACTGATACTCTAAAAATATGAGACTCCCTTCCAGAAATGTAGCCATGCCAACAATACTCACAGGTACAAATGTTCTCCACTCGAAGCAGGAGGAAAAGAGAAATGTGAAGAGGGGTGTCTTGGATTCTTCTCTCGAAATTGCAGTCATTTTTGCCCACAATAATGGGCTATAACCAAACCGACAATCGCCACTGTAGAGTGAAGGATGGAAATTCCGCGCCTCTTACAGCAGATTCAATAATCACATAAGGGGCACAGGAGTGAGAGGTTGGCGTAAGGATGTTAACAGACACTCGCAGATGATGCATCCCTAAGAGCTGAGACCACACAGCCTGCGTACCCGACCTCAGTTCTGCATGCCATCAGTCCCTATGCACGTAGGGCCTCCGCCATTTCAGCTGCTCAGCAGAGCTAACAACAGAATCAGCTTTGCGGGCTTATTATGAGGATTAAATGGCACGTTAAGATCATTTAAAATAACGGCTGATTATTGTTGTTTGGGACAATCTAAGTCAAGTATAGTCTGCTGGCAACACTCCATTACAATTACCTGGGCTGTGTTGAGATACAAGCCTACAAGCCGGAGCATGGGACTTCAAAAATTCTATTTGGAAAATAATAAAAGTAAATAGAGTCTTGTGCCTCCTCTGACACTGAACTGTATAGACAAGCACTGGACAAACAAGACAGCTGTCAAGGCCTAAACAACTCAACAAAATCTCACACTGAGCACTGAGGCCGACAAATAGAGTTTTGCTCACACTATTCTTGGGCCAGGTTATCGGAAAGTCTATAACAGCATTTCTTAGCGCCTGCCTTCCACATGCTGCCTTATGTCCTTACCATCTTTGAAACCTTGTGCTCCATAATTTTGATAGGAAATTTTGATAGGAAGTATCAAGCATGCACGATTTGTTTAAGTGTCAAGAAGGTTTGCTTTTGCTTGAAAAGTTCTTTTGGGCTATGTAAGGCATTCCTTTTAATAGAATATCTTTATGTACCAAAGGCAGACCAGCTTTCTATATAATCCTCACGTGAGTAAGTATCTCTCTAACCTCAGGAGTCTTTGTGTGTAGAAATGCTACCTGATACTTCGTTGTACAAACACATGAGAAAAACCATCCATCCAACTGAATGGAGAAACAGAATTTTGACGTATACCTAAATGTCACAGAGTCTACCTCCTCTACAAAACATACCCAGTAAGCTTCTGCCAGGAGCACTTCCCTCGCTCTAGTCAGTAAAGTCTCACTTGTTCCCAGTTCTTATGTTCTGTCTTCCATTACTAACTATGCATATATTTTCTATTATTAATTTGGATGCTAAGAGAGACTGTGAACATGTCACCTATAATCTCCGTCGATCTTAAGCACCCCTGAAGCTGCATCTTGTTGATTCCACAAGAATTTTGCTGTTTAACATATTGATCCATATTTATGGAACATGCACAACAGCCATTTGTACTGTGGTGTTCACTACAGGGTCTGCTCTCATTTGGAACATCACGAAGGGCTTGTGAAAAAGCAATGTGACAAGGTTCTTTGTTTTTCTCTTTTTCCTAGAACTAGAGTTAACCAGAGTTTCACATTAAACACCAATGGCATCTTTTCTTTATTTTTTTTTCTTCTCCCCAGGATAGTGGCCAAAGCCTCCCAGAATCTTATGTCCACACAAAGCTTGGGGATTGTATTTGGACCCACCCTTCTGCGAGATGAAAATGAGTCGGGGAATGTGGCGGTACACATGGTTTACCAGAACCAGATAGTGGAGTTCATGCTGACTGAGTATGATAAGATCTTCAGCTCAGAGGAAGACTGACAGACGAGACGAGCTACTGAGTGTGTTCACATCTGTCTTGATGCCTAATATTTTTACATTTCTGTAAACATATTTCTGAAATATTTTTTCCTTCCAAGCGACAGATGCTTCATTTTGTGAAAACTTAGTGATGATTTTGTATTTAAGTTCCAAACATTCGAATAAAATAAATGACAATATTTTCCTATATGTGTTCTACATTAACCCCTTGGGTGTTGTTTTATTTTAGCATTCTATAAATACATCATAAGTGTCTCACATTCTTAAATAATGTGTACAAGATAGCATTAAGACATCGCTCTAGTACTGCTCCTTGCCATGGGGTATATTCTGGTGAATGTGCAGCATATGACTATGTAGAATTGTGAATAAAGGTGAGTGTGTGCACATACCTGTGCCAGCTCAAGACCCATATGCAGCAAGTCACCAACTAGGTCTCCACGTGCCTCAGCATCCAGAGAAAGCACACAAGCAGGAAGAAGGCATCTATGTTTTCAATCAAAAGAGAGTTTTTTCACCTTTCAAAAGTACAATCCAATGATCCTCACTGACAGGTGAACTTTGCAAATACAACACGTTGAGTGGCAACTTTTCTGAAGAACAAAAAAATAGTTGAAGAGATTTGTTTTGGATCTCTCTCTCTCTCTCTCTGTGTGTGTGTGTGTGTGTGTGTATGTGTGAATACTATTTTGGTTCCACAAACAAGCCATTTTATAAATTAAATGGATTAATCTTTATACAGGGATTGCATTGCTGTTCTGTTTTGATTCTTCATCAAACTATGTATCTTTCCTTTCCCCAAAATGTCATTTTATGTAGAATTTTTATTATGTTTTGAAGGATTTTTTTGTTTTAGTGAGTTACACTAACTCCGTCTAGAAAGAGCTATTTTTAAATGCTTGCATTAGTAGAATTTCTTGACTAGACTCATACTGTTTTATCCATTTGATGGTTACTCTCAGTTGTGATGGATAAACAAAGGAATGGCTGTCTAGAATATATCAAATATTGCTGCATTTTGAAAAGTATATACTAGCTGAACACATCTCAGACCATTTTATGAAAGAGTTCTGCTGATAAAACATAAAATTATGTTTAAGAGCTTTTTAATAAACTCATGTGGAATGAATAAAACTAATCTAGTATGATAAGTAAGTCTAGCTATGAGTTTGTCCATAAAATAAAAAAAAATGTAAATAGTATAGTGTAAAACACAGATCTGGGAAGAGATACTCAGAACAGTGATGAGCTCATAGGCATAGGCTGTAGCATGTATGGGGCATTCAGAGATGAGAAAGTCTACTTAAGAGATAGCCAGATGTTCATGAAGTACCAGCATCCACAGCAATGCCTGAGAATGCTTGCCTGAAGAAGGATCCATTATGCTTGTCCCTCTTGAATGTATTTATCTTAGCAAAAGTACCTATACATGAGCTCAGAGCCAAGAACTATGAAGCAACCACAGTGAATTGTTTAATGTGGTTTCATCAAGTGGGATATATTCGCACACCACAAAGCCAAGGGAAGTCACAAGAAACCAAATCCCATGATCTAAAGTCATCAGTAAGAGTGGAGCAGCAGAATGGCTAAACCGGAAAAGCTTCTTACATGTAAACCCTGTGCCTTGCGATAAAACACAGAGAAATATGAAACATGAGTCTTCCTTAACTCTATAACAGTCTCAATGAAGCCTTTTCCGAAACGTTAATTGTTTCTCTTTTTGAAATGAGAAAATCGGGGTTAGAACTTCCAGTATTAAAACACTGTGTCTTCACGAATCCATCTTTAAAGATATTCCGGAAGTTTCAGCCAGAGAGAACGCCAAAGAGAAATGGCACTACCTGCTTTGAGCAAAGATCCGCATCCCCTTCTCTTTGCTGCTTTCCAGATTCATAATCTTCAAACGCACCAGCTTCTTGATTTCCAATCAGATGGGATTTAGCCTGATCCAGACCCCAGCTGTGTCCTGTTCCTGCCTACTAAGGGCACTGCATCAGAGAACATGTTTTCTCTCTAGAGGGAGACCTTTCCAAGGTACTGAGCCAACATGCCCATCACAGGATCTCATTTGCTCACTCTAAAAGCTTACAAAGGTTATGGCATTTCAGAAAGGCATAATGTCTAGAATCACTGTCCCACATGTCAAAGCCATTTCTGCACTAGGTTGAAGCACTAAGAGATTTTATGAAACTTGGCAGTATTCTCCATTAAAACAAAATACATACATACATACATACATACATACATACATACATACACACACATACCAGGAAAGGTAGTAAGAGCTTCTTACCCACCTGGTCTGAGCTAGGCCATGTTCTAGGCACTAATGATATGATTGTCATATAAAGCACATATTATGTATTACTCCTCTCTGTAAGAAAGAAAGACAAATGCCTAAGGATTAGTCACTATCCAGTACAAGATCACAAATGTCTGCCAACAGCGTAACCATGATCACCACAGGATTCAACTCCTGAACATAGAAATGCTCAAATGGATGAGCAGTGCCAGTTACAGAAATGTTAACAAAGCATAAGAAGCAGAGTTATGCCTGGGGAAGTCAGATTGGGCTGCACTGTTGAGATAACCTTGAGAAGTTCTATCGAATCTTGACAAATCAATGAGATTTAAAAGACCGGGGGGGGGGGGGGGAATACAGGAGGTACATCCAGCAGGAATGAGGAATGACATGACCAGGATTGAGGAGACCTGATGCCTCCTGGGAATACTGAGAAAATCAGTATTAGAGATAGAAGTATATATCCCTGGTGGTTTTGGAAGACAAAACTACAGAAAGCCTTTGAGGTTAAATGTGAACCAAAATATTCAGATCTTTTCTTTTAGACAAAGGTGGTCCACTGGGACTTATGAAATAAGAGAGCCACACAACAACTTGGACAAAGACTCTCTAAATGTCCTAGTGGTCAAGAGATAAAAAAAAAAAAAAAAAAAAAACCCTTTGAGAAGACTCCTTTTCTCTTACCTGTTCTCTTACAGGGGCTAGGGCTTTCCATATACATGGATCGTGTGTTTATAATTTTTTCTAACATTTTCTATCAGTGCAATAATAATCTTGTATTCTCGGAGGCATTTCAACACAATGATAAAGTATTATCATCTACCAAATAGAAACACAAGTCCAAAGCTGCCTCTCTGTAAAAAACAAACTAGTTAGGACACCCATTTCATCTGAACTTTGTCCACCCAGCTCGTAAGAGATTCCCCCTCTCTTCATGGGAAAGATGGGTATTCCACTTTACATGTACTGAGTCTGGCTTTGCATAGCATGTGCCATATGACAGGATCATCATGCCACCGCTCGTAATTGAAAGCCTTATGATGGTTCACCCTATCCAATTAGAAAACAAAGGATCCAATTAAGAAAAATTAGAAAAGCTGTTAGGAAGACGCAGTCACTTGCCAACAGTGCTGTCCTTACAGCTTACCACAGCTAGAAATTGACCTGCACTTCTCTCTCCCACATTTATTTTTGTGAATTATAAGTTAATCACCCTGTCAATTCCTAATTAAAAGGCCCTGCAAAAATTTTTCATCCAAAAGGACCGTCACTAAAAGTTCTGGGTCAAATTGCTCTGTTGTCAAAAATGAGAAAAAATTCCAAAACAATATCAACTCTCTCCTAGGGAATTCAAATCTGCATATAAAAAAAGAAGGATGTTCTTCAAGTTTGGTATTTCTTCAATTAGAATGCTTCATCTGGTCAGCTCTAAAACACACACACACACACACACACACATATACACACAAGTAAAATTATACAAACTAAACAGGTTGTGTTTATGTATTTAGATATATATATATCAAAATTAATGAAATTTTTTTCACCATGTATTTAGAAAACAACAAGGAGGGGTATCTGGGGGAGTTTAGGGGTGAGTCAGGGAAGAGGAAATGATGTAATTCTATTATAATTTCAAAAAACAAAAAAAATAATTTTAAAAGTCTTTATCTTATTGTTACAAGTAAATAGGTTCTTCTCTCTTTGTGTCTGTCTGTAGTCTCTCTTTCTCTCTCTGCCTCTCTCCTCTGTGTGTGTGTCTGTCTGCCTGTCTCTCTCTCCCTCTCTATGTGTATTTGTCTGTCTCTCTCTTCCTTTCTGTCTCTCTGTCTCTCTCTCTCTCTGTCTCTCTCTCTGTCTGTGTGTGTGTGTGTGTGTGTGTGTGTGTGTGTGTGTTTCTTTAAGCCACGGGCTTCACACTCACATGCTGAGTGGAGCCAAGCATGTATGGACCAAAATATTCAGATCTTTTCTTTTAGACAAAGGTGGTCCACTGGGAGTTATGAAATAAGAGAGCCACAGAACAACTTGGACAAAGAATCTCTAAATGTCCTAGTGGTCAAGACATTAAATAAATAAATACATAAATAAAACCTTTGAGAAGACTCCGGTTCTCTTACAAGGGCTAGGGTTCTGCATATAGCAGAAAGAGTAAAGAAAGCAGGCCGCCGCACTATGAAGTGGTAACAGCTGGGGAAATCTCAAGCTCCCTGCCTGGCCAAAAGGCAGGCTTCCACTCAGCTGGAGCTGATGTTGCTTGTGTGGGAACCTGAGCAGTGTGGCCAGACCTTCAGATCTTTCGTGGAAAGCCAGAATTGAGAATCTTCTATGAAATCTGATTTTTAAGACACTACATAAGCGACCAAATAAAACACATCTGAGCAGGCTCTGCTAAAAGGGCAAGCCTCTTTTGTGGCCTCGGTGTTAAGCCTTCCAAGTTGCAAAGCTTGTTCCCCAGAAAATGGCAGTCTGTAGAGTAAATTTTGGAGACAAGGGAGTGAGCCAAAGAAATAGGAAAGAACACACAAATAGCAAAATACATCGAACTTACTATTCAAATTCTGAGCGGATCATTTAGTCCATTTGGGATTCTCTTGTTTTCTGATCTATTACATGCAATATACATTTTGTAATCTTACTGTCTAATGGAATAATGTAGTGAGAGCTAAACCAGGTAATGCACACATCGCAAATTGTCACCAAAGGATGTAGATGATAGATCCATAATTTAATGATAAATAACTTTATAATTGGAAGATGATGGAAAGAAGGTTGGGGGGGGGGGGGACCAAACAGTAAAAAGCCTTGAATGGCCTGTCACATCTCTAGTGAAAAATTTTAATACCCATGATCTTTCATCAAGAAAGCAACTGTGTCAGAGTTGTGATGTAACGAAGTAGAACTTGATGCAGGGAGAAACTGTGGTCAGAAGATTGTTGCCGTAGCACAATTAATGCAGTCTGGATTCAGACCAGCAGAGAAGTTGCTCTAGAAAGCAACTGGCTGTTCTTTATGGAGGCTTTACTCACATCTCTTTGCTACTATTCCTAAGTGAAAAGCAACAGTTCTAACTGGACCAAATTTCTATAAGCAAGTCCACTTCGGGATTACTTGTTGGGCTGAGGCCATTGTTAATTCTAACATTCTGGCAATAATTTGTCCTTTAACATTCATTACTTTCATGTATTTGAACCAAGGCATGGCCAAGGACTAGGAGATGGTGCGTGCTAGCAGAACTACCCGGAAGGTCACATGGTCATTTCCAGCACACCACACCAGCACATCTCACCTTTCTCTCTTGGGACAGTATTGTTTCTCTTGCTCTATGCAGGACCATGGAGGAAAATAGGCCTGGAAAGACTGACCCAGCTGGCTAACCTGTATGACACATTGATAAAAGTTCTGTATCAATGATGGTCTGTGCATACATTGTTTTACTTACTCTTCACAAATGTCTTCATGCAAACACTCTTGCTGTCCCCAGTTCATCCTTAAGGAAACACAAGCGGGGGGGGGGGGGGGGAATAATGTTGTTACCAAGTTAATGTAATTAGTAACTTGCCGCGGTATTATTTAAATACAAATAATAGGGCTCAGGGGGATCTTGCACTACTTGGGATGGCTAACCTGTCAGTTTGGGGTGGTTAAGTCTGGGATATGGATGGTGGCACTGTCCCATGGGCTGGGATCTTGGGCTGAATAAAAGGGGGGGGGCGGGGGGAAAGCACCTGGATTGAGCACCAAGTATTCATTGGTTTCTGTGACCGGAAGCACCCAGATGTGAATGAGGGCTTACCTGCTTGCCTTACCATGTAGCCCCATAGTCTTGAACTGTGAGCCCATATAAACCTTTCCTCCCATGGGTCGCTTTATCAGGCCTTGTGTCACAGCAATGCAAAAAGTGACTAATACACAAGCATATCACAAGGTTATTCAGGGACTGCAACTGAAAAAAAACTGTAAGCACATAAACACCCCAAATATCTATATTAAATATGAGAAGGGTGCTGCCTGCTGTCGGTGAACACACATGAAAGCTTTACTTCCATCTTAACTTTGATAAAAGAACAGAGAGGACATTATTGGGAGTCTCCCAAGGGAATGTAGAGTGTCTCTGTTGCTGTAAATAGGTGGCTAAGCCTCCTTAAAGATTTGGCTCTTAGAATTTTAGTAGCCAGGTAATAGTTCATTTACCTGTATGCTTTACATATATAGTTTCGACTTCACTGTTGAATAGACAGACAAAAAAAGCTCCTTACCCAAGTCTTTACAAAGCACATGTTCGGGTGGCTCTGACCCTGTGTGGCATTTTATTAAGCAGGGTGGATCATATTTGTCAGTGGCCAGTTATCATCTATCATATCACACTCTGCAACATTGTATTGAAATTAGATCTAGCTCTATAGGGGCTTGTGGGAGATGAAAAACTGGGTCTCCAGCAGTGTTCCTCTTAAATGTAATTGAAAAAGAGGCAGGCACCAGGATGCGCCGAGCCTCATGCTGCTGAACAGTGGTCCTGAAGCATCGAAGTGATGAAAACACACGGAAAATACACTGTGAATAGGGAGATGACAGTTTGCTACAGCAGGGTTGTCAAGATGAAAATGTCTTGTATTCTGATGAGAGACCCAACAGAAGGGAACACACACACACACACACACACACACACACACACACACACCTTATAAATGGGCATCTGGGTTTTTTTCTTTTTGATTTTTGGGTTTTTGTAGTTTATACTTATGGCAACACACCCAGTGCCCGTGTCCACAAAATTCTTAAGCTTGATTCTGCAGAACACTCCTTATTCAGTTTGGAGAGTGTATATAAAGCAGCAAGGGAGACAGTCAACACCATGCCCATGGTGTGTGCTAAGTGCACACTTGTTAAATAAATGAACCAAGACAAACACGAAGAACATAAGCAGATGAACATAATCCACCATCATGTTTCCTATCAAGATAAACGTAGTGTCTAATGTCTTTGGTGCAGCCAAATCACTGGTATTTATGTTGATTCCTAGGCCTAAATAAAAAAGGACCATCAAAGAAAATCCCCCTCATCTCTGTCTCTTGACGTCTGAGTCCTCAAGAAATGCTTCCTCCTTACAGCTCAGTGGTGGCAGCAGACTCCTTGCCAGCCTGATTCCTACAAGTCTGACGGCAGATGCTCACATTCAGGGAGCATCCCGGTATCTATGACACCTAGCGACATCTTCCACCACTTCCCTGAACTTTCACACAAGTGACTTCCACATTATCTGAATACTATAGAGTTGGGGCTTTCCAATCTATCAAAAAGCCAAGCTCGCTGCAAAATATAGATAGAGCCTTGACCTGGAAACCCTCCCTTTCCTCTGGCACTGTTTGAGCTGACAAGTTTCCTTGACATACAAGTTTCAGAACAGGGATGTAACCATTGCTCCATCCGTTCTCACATCCCTAGCAAATGCATTCTAAGTCCATATTGTGTGGCATACTTGCAGACGTGTGGATTTTTCCACATCATTTGGTGACATTTTACACAGTTTAATGTCTGCTCTTTCTATCTAGACCCTGCCTCCCCGATTCTCCCTTCAAGCATTCCACCAACAAAATTTCATAGAGCATCCTACCCTGGGCTCCAATTCCTTTCTGTCCTTCAGCATCTCTTTGCTTGGCTTCTGTGAAGTTTACCAGGAAGTGTCCATCTGTTAAATTCAAGCATCCTGAAGAAAGGGAAAGGACAGAGATGTTTGACTGCCGAGGAGAGAGCATCAGTAGAACTGAGTAACCTGAAAAGAGTGAGCCCCAAGAAGATGCATGGGACAGGGATTCCAGACGCTCAGCCCTTCAGGCTGCCAGGTGAAGGCAGCCTTCAAGCTGGAGGAGGCTCAGCACACTACTGAAACCAAAATTGGTTTGCACTCACTATTTTCCTAGCTATCAGTTCTAAGGTCACAGTCACTAAAACTGGAAACTCTAAAATGACTTCAAAAAGGCAAACGCTAACCAGATTTCACACTGGATTTCATTTTACTTGGCATTACAGAAAGAATGCAGGTATTAAATAGACTGCTTCCTGTATACAGTGAGGTTAATTAGTGGTGAGGGATGGAAAATCAGTGTAGACATAACTCTTTTCGACAGGTATCAAAAATAATCCCCTGATCCCTGCAGTCTCCAGCTGCATTGAAAGAAGAACGATATAAAAGACTCTTTAAGCACAAATTTTTCAAACATTCTCCAGGTGTCCCTGCCCAGTTAAATAGGCCCCGAATCCCCTGCTCCCGTGTCATTTCTTGCTCTTACTTAGTGGCTCAGCTACTCACACTGAATTTTGTGGTGCCCAGAAAGGCTTTCCTACAAAGTGGCTGAGATTGCACACAGAGACAGACAAGAGAACAAAAAGCACTGTACCGAAGCCTGAATGGGACTTCCCTAAGCTCCTTATCAATAAGGTTAATAAGGGTCTATGCAATTTACTGATCACTGTAAGGCAGCAGCCTCCTCGCGCTCCCAATCTCCACGCTGCTGCTGCCTGTTAATGCTTTCCACAGCCAATCACATAAAAGAGTCTTTGCCGGCACTCCAGAGAGTACACCCCAGTTCAGGATCCTGGCCTCTATAAAATCGCTGGTCTGTTATTACACTCCTACCTGCCCTAGTTAAGCAGATTAACAGTTATTTCCTAGAATTTGATCACGAGGTTCTTTGTAATTGAAGCTGGAGTACTCAGATATTACTAAAAAAAAAAAATGTATTTCTGAGAAACACACTCCTTTTTTTTTCCCTCTGGTTTAATTTTGTTATCCTCAATCATATGCACGATGATATGAAAAAAAAATCCAAACTTCTATCTCCTCTATAAAATACATGTCATATCAAAAAGGTGACAAGAGGGGGGAAAAGTAATTAGTGAGTTCACAGAGTTCAGTGGAAAAGTTAAAATGGAGTAACACATTACTTTTTATGTTAAGATTTCACAAGACAAATCTTGCCTGTGTTTTAATTGCATGTGACCCTGGCAGTCCTACTCTGAAATGAAGTGCCGTAAAATTAAAGATGACAGACGCTCAAAACAAGTCTTGTGATCTTGATTAAACTACAAAGACCACACTCTCTCTGCTGTAACTCAGATATCATGGGCTGTTTTATTTGGGGAATTGCTTCATTAATGCCTTCTTTGACTAGACATGTTTATTATTAAAAAATACTGAATATGCTGAAATCTTGCCTGGCTAAATAATTTTATTTTTTTAAAAAAGCAAATTGTAAATGAGAAATGCTTAAATATGCCAAAGACTTAATACATTTTATAAATGTTTCATGATTAAATACATATATTTGTTATACATACAAATATATACATATGTGCATAAATATCTACACATATATAAATCACATGTAGGTGAATGTGTACACACCCTCTCTGATGCATATATAACCTACTTTTACCTAGTGCTCTTTACAACAGGCCAGGAAGCAGGGCAGTCCCTCTATGATAATTCTTCATAGCCATGTCAAGTTTCTCAGGCCAACACCTAGAAAACTTAGTGTTGCCTTATAGAAATGCCTTCTGGCAACTATAATATGGAATTTTAAACTTTTGAAATATAGTTTGAGAAGAGAATAGGTTAGAATCATGACTGTTGATAGCAGTCCATCCTACCTAAATTGCACATATTATAGGCTAGCCTTTTTTTAATCCTACATTTTTCCCTTTGTTAGAAACCAAAGCATTGGGAGGGAATTTCTTGTTAGGGTTAGGCTATGCTGGCACCCTATCCATGCAACCCCAGTCTCCGGACAGGAAAAACTGAAATGGCAAGTTCTCTAGGTCAGCCATTTATCCTCAACATAAGCAGTGCTAGTGTGCATCAGTAGGTTCCCCTATACTTCTAAATCTCGCTGGTTGCATTCTATTATCCCATTTCACAATGCCTGTTTCCAATGATACATTTCATTTTAGGCCACAGAAACAGACCATGTCTGTAATACGTTAAGCTGCATGGATACTAGTGTCCTATGGATTTACTACAGTCACAGCTGGGAAGCCGAGTTTCCAGAATTCATTGTTTTGCTGCGTATTCCTGGTTTCAGGCAAGTCTCTATACACGTTTCTTAAGTTTTCAAGTTTGAACTTCACATGACAGTTTCTGTCCTAGCCAATCAAAAGAATATAGCTGTTACTATGGAAATGAACGCTGGTGACCACACAGAGGCACCTTGGAAAGCAAAGGACATAGCATTTCCTGTAAGTAGTGTCTTTACAACAAATATTCTATCAATTTTTCCTACATATACAAAGGACCATGTATTTATGGGCCCTTTCTTTATATACTATATCTTTCAAAAAAATTAGTCCCCTTGCCTGTGAGATGAAATGTTTATTCCTATATACCTGCCAAACTCTTTGTGTAGATCCTTCAGGTGAGATACACTGTCTCTAACGAGATGAGTTATTTTGTTAGCAGGACTCAGGATTATGAACATAATAAGGTATTCCATAGAAACCCCCTATGAATAGTACTGGATGATTATAAGACCTTGAAGATCTATCTATGCTCATACTGACTGTGTCTCAGCCTCTGCCCCAGTCTTGGGGTTGCAATCTCTTGTTCTTGCTATTTCTCCCTTGCAGTACCTTTTCTGTCTCCAAGTTTCCACCCCTGCCTTGTCCTCACACACAGATCAGACTGCTATCCCAGATGTCATGGCCCTCTGCACCACTGGACTTTGGGAGGCACCGGGACTTTCAGAAACCATATGCTACATTGTTTCCAGAGAAGTATGTGGTTAGTAATCTGAGGTCTAGATTTATTTCTATACTTATCTAAACTACTATCTTATGCCCAATTTAAATCTCACACTGTCCACTCTCAATACCACCATAGTTTCTACCAAGCCTTTAGCAAGCTAAGAAGGTTTCTGCCCCACTTCTGGACAGACAGTACAGGCTTGCCCAAGGGGTTAAATGTAGACCCAATAAAAGCAATTAGCACAGGTAAGGAAATGACAAGTCACCCTGAAAGAAACTACCATTTAAAACAAGCACACGGAAGCACTTATGAAATTAAGACATTCCAACTGTTATTCAACAAAGACATTGAGTATCTGAAGAACAAAACCAATAAATATGCACATCGCCCATTTTCACAATGCTTACATGTAAACAGTGCCAGATACGTGGCCCAGTTCTGCATGGTACTTTTAAGCTACTAGCTGCCATACATCAAAAGCAATGGCATTGCTTTTAATAGGATTACATGGAACCCCAAAAGAAGCAGGAAGCCTAGGTTTTGACTGAGTCACTGGCCAGTAATTTGAATGTTTAACTAAACGATTGGCTGCCAAATTGACAGGTCATCCACACTGAACTAGCCACTATTCCATGAATTTTCATGGCAGGAGCCACAATGGCTCATTTGCATGTGTGAAATTCCACTGTGAGGCTGGCTTTAAAACTGGCTAACACCGCCAGAGATATGTTCTGTGGTGCCACAAATTGCTGTCCTAGAAGTGCCATCACATGACATGACATGAGGTTACTGTAGATCACAGCCAATCCCTTACAATTAACATAAACAAACAAACAGACAGACAGACAAGCCTAACATGCGGATCAACATAGGTGAATGTAAAGACTAAGGAAATGGAACTGAGATTAGGGCTAGGATGTAAAGAATTGGGGGGGGATGGGGGATGGGGGGATGGGGGATGGGGGATGGGGGCGGGAACAGTAATAACAGCAAATGCAGATGAATACTAAAAGTGTTCTTGCACAAGAAAAAGTTTTAAAACAATATGGCAAGAAAAGCTGAAATTTGCATAGGCGTGTTGGCAAGGGTTACTTCTCACACAGCAATGTGCAGTGAAAATTGGGCATCACTGGAAAAATTATTGATAAATATCTGTTAACAGTTGCTTCTTCATGATAAACTGGGACGGCCACGCATGCAAACATGAACTCCATCGGGTGAAGTGCTTTATGTAAGGACTTACAATCTAATCCTTGATGAAGCAATATTGGACATCAAGGCAAAAACCCCATGATCTTACATCTGCTCCCAGCTACTTTGTTGCCATTTTTCAATGATACTCTGACATGATATGATATGTGGCTATGTATTTGGATAAGTAATGTCATCTTTGGAAGGCAACATCATTGTCCAAGGAAACAGAGCTAGAAAACAGGTTTTTTTGTATCTGTACCTTTTAATAAATATTGCTAGCCCTTCAAAATTGAATAGTTGAGTATGGCAAAATTACCTAAAGTATACTTCCTGAAACATTATTTGTAATGGGAAAGTAACAAAACTCTTAATGATAAAGATTTGATAATAAAGCCAGTGAAGAAGTATTAACAGGATTTAACAAACCTGTTGTATACAAGTCTCATCAACAAGAGGATTCTGCTAAGAGGAAAACCAGGTTATAAAATTATAGGTACAATATTATGCCATTATTGTTTATATACTGCAATATGTATGTATACACAGAACAAAATATTATCAGTGGTTATCCTTGGGTTGTGAGATTATTGGTAATTAATTTTCTCCCATTGTTCCTGGCATTTCCCCAAGTTTTTGCTTTTACCATTTGTTACTTTCATAATTAGAAAAAAATACAAGTATAATTTTAAAAAATATGTAAGTGATAATTTAAGACTATATATGGTAATTGATACAGACAAGACACTCTAAAGAATTTCAAATGAGATCATGTTAAACAGGGGCATAGAGAAGCCAGGAGAGGCTCCAAGACACAAGGGTGGGTTGAAGCAAAGCCAAAATAAGAAGAAAGGAAGGCACAGACACAGGGTAAGACAAGAGCAAGGGCCTAGGAATTTCCAGGGTATGAAAAAGCCAAGACAAGAATGTCAAGGTGCAGTTGGGAAGTAGAACCAGGTTGGTCATGAGGAGTCCAAAAGTCCAATCACTATGCATCTTTTAGGGATCATCTTTTAAATGGTGGAACTGAGAAAAACAAGAATGCCCTTAATGTGACAAATTTTCTAGCTAGCAAAAGCACAGAGCACCAGACATATACTTTGGCTTAGACACCCAGTTTGCATGCCAACTTCACAGTAGAATTTCACACATGAAAAGGTAGGTAAGGGCCAAATTTTGGAAGCCCTAAATGCCAAGCAAGCGAGTTGGACTTGATCCTGTAGGCAGTGGGGGACCTCTGAAGTTTGAGGCAGGGGGGTAATGAGAGCCAAAATATTTCAGCAAAGTTATTCTGGCAACACCAGGTAGGACGACTAAAAGAGAAACAGCTACATGTATCTTCTTACAGGTTTCTTATGTTGAAAAAAAAAGTTATATATCTTTATTTTTTCTGTGAAGATTCTGTCTTCTCAATTTGGATTATGAAACCATTGAAAAAATAATGAGGCCTTGGAATGGAGAGGTAGCTTGGTGGTAGAGCCCTTGCTTGTCTAATACACACAAAGCCCCTGGTTTGATCCCTAACAACACAGAGAGCCAATGCTGTGGGCTGAGGCAGAAGGGAAGGGAAGAAGGAAAGAAAAGGAAAAGAAAGGGAAGAAAGTAGAAAGGATAAGAGAGAATGAAAGGAGAAAAAGAAAATGAAGCTATCTCTTATAATCTGATGGCATATGCTTGTAGTCCTGGCATTTCAGAGGTACAAGCAGGATAATCAAAGTCACCCTTGGTTACATAGCAAGTTTCTTTAAAACTTCAGTATTTTTGAGCAATAAAGAAATATTGACCCATTCTTCAATAGTACCAGATTTGGGTCCAGAGAATGCTTTTCGAGACTTCCAGATCCTTAAAGGAGTATCCTTATTTTCTAAGGCTCATTGTGTTGATCTGTAAAGTGTGGACAAGAATACTGACTGAACAGAATTGCAAAATGATCCATGTGAGATTATAAGAGAATGTATTAAGTCTTTGGGGGCGGGGAGTACCCATTGTTAACCCTTGCTCTATATATCACTACCAAGCCTGAAACTGTTATAAAGACAAGCAATTTTGGTGACTAATGACTATGTTAACTCTCTAATGTAGACATCAAGAGGGAAAGGTTAAGACAAATATAATCTGGGCAATACTATTCTTTTCAGCACCATGGGCATCAAAAATATTGAAAGGACAAAATCTGTGTCTTTTGTGCCTAACACATCCATAACCCAGCTAGTAAAACAAATGAGTGCTGAAAGTCAAAAGAAATCTTGAGTGAATTAGAAAGAAGGAGCTAGCTGGCAAAGGCTGCCGAGAATAATCAGGCACTGTGTCTGTTCTCAAACTGAGCTACAGCCCTGTCAGGAAAAAAGAACAAAAATGCTTGGCAGGAGCTTTTTTGAGAAAACTTACAGATGAGCTTCTGCTAATCAGTATTATTTCAACACAACTTTACTTTGTAATGTGTCTGATACTTAGTTAGAACAAACAGATACCTTCATGGTTTGGATTAAAATGTTCCAAGATCTTGGAGAAATAACAGCTCTTGGGCAGGAAACATATAAGGTCAACCTGGAACAGTTCTTGGAGCCAAAAGTCAAGGAATCACCAAAGGAACCAAACTACTAATGGGATGATTTCCAGTGGACAAAACAGCCGCTTCGAAGATGCTTCTACTAGCCTAAGGCAACATTGCTTGTATATGTTGTATACATAAAATAAATTTATTTGAAATCTAGATAGTAATATTCATGCAAAGAAGGAAATACAACATCATCAAAAATAAAAATACCAACTGCTATGGAAATTGACTAAAAAACAAACAAGCCAAGCATTTACTACGACTTCTTCATATCAGTGGTATTTCAGGTTGATAAAATAATAAATAGTTAATGAAAGAATACATTTTTGCAGGTGAGTTCCAGGTAAGAAATGTAAGAAGGACTGGAAACCTAGCTCAGTAGGTAAAATGTTTGCCATACAGGCATAAAGACTGAGTTCAGATCCCTAGAACTCAACAAATCCAGCCATAATAGCTCGAGTGAGACAGGAGAGGAGACAGGAAATTTCCCTGAAATTCTCAGGCTCAGTGGACTCTGTCTCAAACAAAGTGGAAGGCTAAGATTGATATCTGAGGTTAACCTTTGACCTCTATATGCATGGCGTAGCATGTGCACATACTCAACACAAACACACATGCATACAGGCAAAAGTAAATTCATAAATGAAGCAAAAAAACCTTTCTGCCAATTCAGTAGATTGATGCCTGTAAGCCAGCCCTGAGTGTTCCTCTTCTACCGTTAGCAAACACCAACATTTCTCACCTTCGCTGCTTGTGTGCTTGAGCAAGTATCATTTCATTTGGCTCATAATATTTTTCAAAGATGCTTTGGGAGAAAAGCACATATTATACAGCTATAGCATCAAAACTACATGGGATGTAAAGTATAAATATATCCCACTTCGCCATTCAGTCGTCTTAAAACATGGAAGGATAAAAGGGGCAAACTAATGTTCATGAGCCAGATGAAGGAAGCAGGCATTGATAACCTCAGCTGTTATTATGGTCTTGTTACTTAAAAAGTGATGACTATGCAGGTTATTCCAGTGGCTGAAGCTCACAAACCTGGGTACATTTTATCTACGTTGACAAGAGGATCCCTGCCTACCTTTCTGAATAAATCTGAAACCTGACAATGTTCCTACCGTCTGCACCACAAGGTCGCCTTCAACTATATATCTATGAAGGAATAAAACAAAATTTAAAGGTCACGAAAGAAAACTCAGAAACTGTTCTTTATATGATACAATCTCTCCCTTCCCTTTAAATGAGTTATTTAAAACTTCTACAATCAATCCCCTCTCTCAGGTGAGCAGAAAATGCCTTAAGAGCCAACCTCTACATCCATGATACTGATCGTTTTTCTCTTATCTTTCAAAATCCCAAGAAAGGCTATGAAGAGGCTCATAACACTAGTTTCTGTTACTAACACTATTCTGGTTAATATGGGTGGGTTTTAAAGCTACAGATTGACATTCATCATATCCAACAATGCTGCCTCAACGACAAGGAGAAAAACATACATTCATGCATGTTCATGTTAAATTCTACTATTCCCAAAAATGTAAGGTTTTACTTTTCATACTCAGGTCCGAGCTACATGCTTTCAAAATAGAGTTTTAAGGAGCCTCAGGACTCTGTTGGCCTCCTATCTGTTGGCATAAATACCAGAATTCTAGAAAGAGAAAAGGCAGCTCCATATTGTCTTTAAGACAAACACTGAGATTATCGCCCCTTTCAAATATTTCATCAATCTTTCTTTTGCGTATCAACTAACTAATGCCTCTGGACTCTGTATACTGGCATTCACAGGCTCAGACACACACAGACACACACAACTAGAAATAAATCTTCTTTAAAGAAGAAACACACTAACAATAGTAATAATAATAATAATAATAATAATAATAATAATAATAATAATAATAATAATAATCTGATTTGCACCCATCAGACCTTAGAAATAGTGGTAGACACCAAAGCTTATGACTATGAGGTTCTTAGAATTGAAACTAGCTTGGCCTAAATAAGGATTTCACTAACCAAATATTTTGGGTGAAAAGTAAGCCTATTAGAAATCAAAAGGCTGAAAAGAGAAATCTAGAGGTTAAAGATACACTTTGGAGTCAAAGTACAATAGATAAAGTCATATAGTACAAAGTCTTTGAGAACTGGAGTGAAATAAACATAGCTTTGACAACTGCCGCTGGCATATACAAGCTGTGTAATCAAGTGTAGTTCACGTCCAAACCTGGATGCTCTCATCTATAACACGGGGATTGGAAAAGCCACCTAAAAGAATTAGTGATGACTTCAGTAGCAAACCAAGTAGCAAACAGGTATACATGTGACATGTTCCTCAACAGATGACATTTATTTTTACCACTTTTAATGTGTGGATAGGAGCAGAGAGCAACCATAGAACAACAGTGGAAAGACACTGGAGTTCATGCACAGATGTTTCCTTTCCTATTTCCACATTCCACACCACGGCAGTCTGACCCTAAAAAACAGACGCCAGCCAGAAGGAAGCCCACCCAAGAATCATAAAGACAGATGCCAAATTGAATTAGTTAACTCCTGATTTCAATATAAAGACATCCTATTTTATGAATCAAGACCTGAAAGTCTACTAAGACCACATAGTAGTCTTTACTTTAGATTTTTTTAATGTTTAAAGTACAGAAATCATTAAAAATATATTGAACACAGATCAATCCACCAGACTGTAAAGTGTTGGCACTTTGTCAGATCTATTTTAGACTTCTTAAATAAAAAATAAAACTTTGCAGATAGAAAGCAAAGTGTCCTTTGTTCTCTCATCTTCTTTCCCTTCATACCTCAGAAGTAAGGACAATGGTGAATACATGACATGGATGATTCCAGAAAATATTTGTTTCAGTTTTTTTAGAATATGAGTGGCTCACATAACTAGTATATGTGCTAGAATAATTTTCTGTCTTTTTCATAGATATTCTATGAGTGATTCTGAAAATTACATTTTGCTTTTGTTTTTTGATTTTTTTTTTAATTAGAGCATGCCAAGAAACATAAGTGCTGTTTGCTCATCTTAAATGCAATTTTCTAATTAAATTTAAACAAACTCTAATTTAAACAGGAAAAAAATTAGGGTAATAGTTTTCAGCAGACTTCTTGAGACATGCGTACACCATTCTAGAATTACTTCTGATTCTTGACCTCTTTGAGTTTCCTTGTAACTACCACTTCCTCCGTGGCCTTATTATAATCCATTCATTCTGTCAGTCAGGTAGCCAGTCAGTCAGACAGTTGGTCACCTATATTTATTATGAACCTTAATTAAATACTGCAATGTTTTTGCATAGTGAGGATACAAAAAAGATTAAGTCAGAAAAGATCACAGCCTTCAAACATCTTAGAACCTAAGATGGGATAAATTATTGAATAAATAAACAAGAAGATACTCTCAGTATATAAGTTATTCCCTAACAAAATGAAGACATCACTTCATGAAAGCAAGAAGTGTGGTGATTTGACAACTGTTTCGGGAAGGGTAGTCAAGGGACCTCTCTAGGGAGCGTGTGCTTTAGAATGAGAATTTTAGCAACAAATGGTAAAATGGGCAATGTGACACTGCAGGGAATGAGTCCTTCCTGCACAGGCAAACCAAAGAGCAAAGAGGACTCACTCGATCTCAGTCAAGACACCATGAAAGTCAGAGATAACAATGGCATGGGCAAGAAGGAAAGCGATGGGGGTGGAAATAAATGGAGAAGAATGACACAATGCTTTGGTTGATCCTGGTCAATGTCAGGGTATAAATCTTCAGCTTTGTGGTCTAAGATGCCAGATGCCAGTAATGATATTTACTGATCTGAAGAAGATTGAGAGAGAAGATGTCTTATAGAAGCAGGGAATGAAGATGTCCTACTATTTTAAACACTTTAACGTTGATAAGATTTGATGTTTAACACATCCACTACAGGACAGAGTAAGCAGTATGCATGTGCCTCATGGGAGAAGTCAAGCAGAAGCAGAAATAGGAGCACATAGCTATGACATAAATTCATGGGACCAAGTTAGATTGTGTAGCAGGAGGAAGAAGGGGGGAAAATGGTACAGCCCAATGACCATGCCAAACCCACAAGGCTTCAACCCTAAACAGAGAACTACAACTGAGTAAAGCTGGGAACAGGAGAGGTGGTCTTCCCTAGGAAAGAGCATAGCAGTTGACTTCCAATGCCAATCAGCACTGAAAACATGTATAAAAGAATCATATGGACCAACAGGTTATATTTAGGAATATATATGTATATGCAAACACATTGTTATTTGCATGCAATAACAATTGATGAAAAATGAGGTCATGCATGTGAAGGAGAGTTGAGAGGAAAATATGGGAGGAAAGGCAAGGGGAAAATCTTGAAAACAATGTTTACAACAAAACAAGAAAATGTGGACTAGGACTAGTATTGTAAACATGCCAACATTTCAGTGAGGAAAAAAGGAAGAAGGGGCTATTGAAAGTTACTAGAAAATAACCAAAAAGTCAGGAGAGCCCCCCCCCCCCCCCCAGGAAATCTTATGTGGTCTATGTCATGACAAGTCCTCTTGCAATAGAAAGAGAAACAGCCAGTCTAGGTTGGATCTAGGATTGGAAGTAAGACAAAAAATAAGTATGAAGTAGAGACAGGAACAAATATGTTAGAAAAATGTCTTTGAAGGAGTGGAGAGACATGAAATATAGGAAAGGATCATGTAGTGAATAGAGGCTTGTCTTAAAATGAAAGATGCATCAGCATTCTTTGTGCTAGTTGGACCTGAACTAGAAGAGAAAGATAATGACACACAGAGAGCACCACAGAAAAATGTAAGTTCTCAAGAACCTAGCACAAGAGAAAAAATATGCAAAAAACATGAAACAAATAGGTCCAGCTGGGTCAGAGAAGAAGCAACAGGAAGATAAGGAAAGATCTCTGAAAAGCTCCATTTTTTTTCCAATGGTTGGTGGGGTCACCAGCCAACAATGAAGCATTGGAGAGGGATATGGGATATATTCTAAGTAAGAATAAATAAAGGAAAATATTTTTACAGGTTGTAAGGAAGTCTCTGGAGGAAGTCTAATTGAGTGCAAGCTGAATAAAACTTCATTTCATTTGTTTCCTTGTCTCTTTGGCTCTGAGCAAAGTGGGCATTCCATTTAAAAAAAAAAAGTTTCATAAGAGCAAATGAATGAATGAAGAGCAGAGAGGCAGACATTGCGTTACCGAAGGGTTCATTTGTTGCACCAACTTAACAGAGGAAAACAGGAGCAATTATGCTCAGAGAAGGTAAGCAGACAATGGATACTTCTAAGTTTTAGGTGGGGGGGGGAGGAGAAAGGGAGAGAGAGAGAAAGAGAGAGAGAGAGAGAGAGAGAGAGAGAGAGAGAGAGAGAGAGAACACATGTGATTCCAAGTGTCCAT